>NW_010563033.1:0-214 GCF_000687285.1 Phaethon lepturus
TCCAACCTTAATGTTTCTGGGATTCTGTGATTTTACAGACATTTTACATGGGAGCTCAATAGACTACAGGAAAAATATCTGTGTATTATATCAAAAAAATGGGAAGGGGTGGTGGTTAATGAGGTTGTATTGGATCGTGTGGTACCTGAGCATGATGTAAATGGTATGGAATAAGGGGTGGATACTGTCCCGGGTTCAGCTGGAATAGAGTTAA
>NW_010563033.1:457-698 GCF_000687285.1 Phaethon lepturus
GAGTGGGCCGGGGAGGGGCCATGGCTCGGGAACTAACTGGGCTTCAGTCAGCAGGTGGTGAGCAATTGTACTGTGCATCACCTGTTTTGTATTTTCTTTTATTGTTATTATTATCATTATTATCATTATTTTTCTTCCCCTGTCCTGTTAAACTGTCTTTATCTCAACCCACGGGTTTTACCCTTTTTGTTTCTGACTCTCTCCCTGTTGTGAATGAATAATTTAGGCCGCTTAAAGAATC
>NW_010563034.1:0-6764 GCF_000687285.1 Phaethon lepturus
CTGAAAGAGGGTAGATTTAGACTAGATATAATAATGTCTTTTTTTCACCAGTTGGTGTCAACTGTGGATCAGAAATTACTTTGCAGCTGACATAAAGAAGACTTCATAATTGGATGTGTTTGAATAAATATAAAAAAAGAATCCAAACTTTCTAATAGAGAGAAAAGTCTTATGTGAAAATACAAATATACAAATTCATAGGTCATTGCCTTTGCTATCAGTTCATTAGTTTCATGCTCATGTCTTTGATATAGTTATAAATATAAAGTCATTGAACTGCTTTCAAAATGTTTTGTGTGTTTTGAAATTATTACCTGCATTAGCAATAAAAAGTCTATGAAGTGTTAAATGTTGAGCTACTTAGACCTATCAAGGGATGTCACTACAGATTGTCAAATATTGGATAAGTGTTTCAGCTCAAAACCACTAAAGTTTTGACATTTATTTTTTTACTTCCCTCCCCTGATGTATCTGTTTATATGACATTATGTTGGCCTGCTTACTTGTCATCTTTTCCTCTTCTAGGCTATCTTCTATGGAGTGAGGGTTATTATTCTCATGACCATTGTATCCTCATCAAAGCAAAGAATGTAACACCACACTGCTCTCTGGACTTTCAAGATGGAGAAGTTGCAACTGGATTTAAAAACATGTACTCCACTAATTTATTCACAGAAAGAGTTATAGATCTTATAGCCAATCATAAAACTGAGGAGGTACAGTCACCAGCTGTTACTTTGTTTGATAACTTTTAACACTGAAGAATGTTGAAAATAATGTTAATGAAATATTAATGCAGAGACCTGCTTGGGCTGTAAATCAGGGCTTTTCAGCAGGGTGCACAGTGACAGCTAAATATAAGAATGATAAAACTTGCCTTGTCTCCTATCAGAATCAGTTTTGGCCGCACAACCCTGGCCAGCTACCCTTCTCCATTTCTTTTTAATTATAAAAGTAATGAATTTATAGAAATGTTTTAGCATGTAGTTTGATTTTCTAAAAAGAGAATGGAAAGCTTAGTGTGAGAAGTTTCATAGAAAGAAACTCTGTTTTATGAAAAAAAGATACACTTGATGTTTTTCCACAGCTTCACATAAGTCCTTTATCAAAGTCTTATTAGTTTATGCTTAGGGATTAGAAGAAAGAAGGGTAAAAGAAATCAAAACACAGTGCCTGTACCTGCTGCTTTTACTGCAGTAACTTTGGCATTTAGTACTTCATGTTCAACTAATTTCCATTCTATCCCTTCCACCCCAGCCCTTCTTTCTCTACCTTGCTTTTCAGTCTGTCCATGAGCCTCTTGAGTCTCTGAAAAATACATGAAACCATATTCCTCTATTAAAGATGGAAAGAGGCGCCATTTGCAGGAACGGTGGCTCTTATGGATGAAGCTGTAGGAATCTTACTGATGCTCTGAAAAGATATGGTCTTTGGGACAACACAGTTCTTGTTTCCTTTACTGGTAAGTTAATTTAAATATTCTTTCAGTAATACCTTTGGTATGGTGTTTAACAAGCTGACTTCAGAGACATCTGCCCCCTTTGTCCTTCCTCAGTATATTTTGTAACTACAGAAGAGTGGTGAAAGTGAAACAGAACTTTATACGAGAAGGAGCAATTTCTCTCCCCCATCTTATGGCTATATAAAGCATGACTAAAACAGCTCTGAAGAAACATCTGTGGAAATAGGGGATACTCCTATTGGAGTAAAAACAGCATTGTAAAAACTGAGGAATGCGGTGAAGTTGGAGGCATCTTGCCACTGTGGTCACTGAGTATCTGTCAGAAATGAATCCTTACTGAGAGCTATCTACCAAATTAACTCGTCCTGAGCTATAGGTAGCTGTCTGATCAGTCTATAAATTGCCACATGTTGCATGAGGCACAAACTGCCAGACAACAAGCACTTTGAAGCCAAAACTCACTAAAAAAATCTTTCCCTTACTTTCATGTAACATGTAATTTTTGTCTTGCTTGAAATATTTTGCTGGCACCTTACTCCTATGAAGTAAAGGTCTGTTAATAAAAAAGCTTAATATGTGATGATACAGTCTAGGCTGCCAAATTACAGGCTAAGTTTTTGTATGTATTAGTACACGATCTGGTTTCTAGATTATTAGAATAATACAAAAAATACATTACAAAGCAGTCGCCTTTATTTCCAAATTAGGAATGAAACGGAACCTTTTTGAAGTACAGCTGCTTGGCTGAGTTTCAGGAAAATAGTAGTTGTTGTTCGGTTGGGACTGGGAAGTAGCCTTTCAATGCTTACAATTGCTCTTTTGCCCAGGCTTTACAGATTAGGGCTGTCAAAATGGCAAATTAATTTTCTGTGAACACTTAAAAAAACCCCAAAACAAACCCCAAGTTCTGATGAAAATGCAGTGATGTGTTTTGAGTTTCGCAGCTGCCTCATATAGGACTTGGAATCTTGGAATTTCATTTTAAGTCCAAACTCTTTGCCTTGTGGTGTTACATTGGTGTCCAGCTTTTGGCTCTAACAGGATTTGATAACTCTTCTATGCTTGTTTCTGCTTATAATGTTTTCATATTTAGAACTGAAAATAAGCAAGGCCATATGGAAAATGATAGCAATATTTATTCCATATGAAAATATCCAGTCTTTGCTGATGGGACCCTGGTAGAGTTATTTCAGTAATGTTTGTTCAGTGCATTGTGGAATAAAACTAAAGACATCTGAGTTGGAATTATGGGGTATGACTGAATTAAAAAGACAAAATTTTTTGTTTATAAACATTTTTCCAAACAATGACAGTATATCCTGCTTTTAACAGTAGTTATCTTGCAATCAGTTACAAGTACATTTCAACAAGTGTCAGAATCTAGTGTCTGTCCTATCTAATGGGACTTGTCTTAACTGACATTTTAAACTGCCAGGAGTGGAATTTAATATGACTGAAATGCAGGGAAATTGGTCCTAGATCAAGCAGATCAGAGGATAGTGATTCATTTTTTTCATTGTTCTCTCTTCACTTCAAACAGTTATTCTTTACAGGCATAAAACATTGCATGTATTAAAGACCGGCTTTCCAAAAAATAAATGTTGAAACCATTAAGCATTTTTTTTAAAAAAGGGAAAAAAAAAAGCATGACATCTATTCAGCTTTTCAATATTATATTTATTGCTTTTGCAGATGGTGTGTTTTAAAATGGGCATTAGAAAGTGGTTGAAAAGAAACACAAGAGGGTCTGCAATTGGGTGTCTTGTGCAGAGTTGTGCTATGTGAGATTTCTCTGCACATCTTTCAAGTCCTTTGTAATTAGGAGTCTTAGTATGCACTGGTAGTTATAATATGGGTATATACTTATAGTATGGTATTACCTTCAGCTCTTGAGGGCATGCCTGCTTGAGGAAGCTGTGCCCCCTCTTTCTGCCCCAAGTGCTCTCCTGGAACCTGTAGACCCTCCTCTTGCTCAGTATGGCAAGAGACACATTTTCCTCTAGGATAAGGGATTCTCTCCAAGAACATTCTTCCCATGTTGTGGAGTTAAGAATCAATTTAAGGATTTAAATGAAGACTGCAGTGGAGAATCTAGGGAAGGATAAAGTGTATCCATAATTTTAATGAGCGGTATCTATGTGTCTCCTCAGCATAGTAGTTAAAGACACAGGATCATAAAAGCACTCTCTGTTTTGTAATAAACCTGTGTAGTTTGAGAACTGTAGTGTTGAAAACCTATAGAGGGAAAAGAAGTGACAATCCTACTTTTGCAGTAGATTTTACTAGATTCATTATTATTCCCCATTTAATTGTGGCCAAAATTCACACTTGGATGTTTGCATCTCACTCCTTCAAAATTCACCAAAAAAAATTAAAATATAAATTTACAGTGATCATTTGCTATTGTGTGCTATACCAAGTAGCATTGCAACAAACATACAGTATTCCGGTTGATTCCTTCACTGTGAAGTGTCAACCCCAAAATTAGAGATTTCTTTTTAGTGTGTGCTCATTGAAATACTCTAGGAAACAATAATCTTTGCTCTCATGGTATATTTCTTTTTATTAAACTCCTTTGTGTTTCTTCCTATTTGTATACGTTATGGCTCAACCAGGATTCCCTTGAAAACATGCCAGTTGGCAAATGGAACCACTGCACATTTTAAAAGGGCCTTTAAAGTTCTTTAAAGTGACCTGATGGAAATACTGGACCAAGAATGAAGCAATCTGGTTATTAGCAAAGTCTGACTCCATCAGAGTAAATCAACATCTCTGGTGTCTTTTTGAACAGATACACAAGCTATACCTACAGACAAATGAGGGGAAAATAAAAAAAGAAAATAAAAAAAAAGAGATGAGCTAGTTCAATGGTATGTGGTGTTATATTTGTGTATCAAGTAGTACCTTGAAAATTCTTGACTGTTACAATATAAAATATAATTTGCTTTTATAGAGCACCTTTTATACTGCAGATACAAGTAAGTCTATGCTAATGAGATCAGTGGTGAAAATTAAGTCATTGCCTGTTCAAGCAAAACAGATAAAAATGGATGCAGCAATGTCTTGGGTACCCATGGCCTTTTATCTCTTTGAAATCAAAAACAATGAGATGTAGGGTTTATTTTTCTTTTTAGGAAACATAAGAGAATATAACTACAACTTTCCTGAAGATGACCTTGTTTTAAAATAACTAAAAGTCATAAAAAGCATTCAAGTGGTACAAATTTACCGCAACACTGTTAACACTGGCTTGGAGTCCAAGTTTTGCTTCAAATGTAGACCTATGATTTGAGGTAAGAAGTGGGGATTTGCTCTGCATAGCATGTGTTTACAGTTTTTGCAACATATTACAAGTAATTTGGGTGGAAACTTGCTAACATTAGAGCAAAGGAATCCAACCTCTATTTTCAGTTCTGTATTAAAGCTACTATGCTTTGCTTTATTTGACTTTCAGTTTTTTAATATACTAAATAATTTTGAAGCAAAACCCCTTACTGCTCTTTCTTCCAATATATCTGTTAATTCTTAAATGTGGATTAGCACTGTAGTGTCTGGTAGTTGCCATAAGAGGGCTTTGAACAGTAAAATATGTGGAACTTTTGTCTTCAAGCCTTGGTTTACATTGCTAAGAGGAAACCACATAAATCCTTTCCATGATGGAGCATATGATAGTGAGGACTGTTTTCACTTGAAAATGTGGCATTTTTATCATTTTATAATTATGATTAATAAGAGCACAGACTGTCTTGGACATACTGATGTTTATACAGTCTCTCTCACCCCCCCCCACTCCCCCCCCCCCCCCGATATTTTTTCCCCAAATTTTATATTATCTCTTCTTAATAAAGACTTCTTCTCAGTCTTTTTTTTTTCTTTTTTTTTTTTCATTCCAGTATATTGTGGCTTTTGTCTAATAAAATGTTGGGGGTTTTTTGTTGCTTCCAGCTTCTACTTTGGTAGAAACCAGGGATCTGACTTTCACTGGTTCTTTGAGGGCAGTTTTTTTATCTTCTCCCTAATGTCTTTGTTCCTGAATAAACTTCTGCTCGTTTTCTTTTGCTGGTAAGGGACTTCAGAGACACTTTTAATTCTAGATTGTTGTTGCAGGTGATTAAGATAAGTCATTGTTATGGGGTTAACTAAAAGGGTTTTATTAATGATCAAATAATGATCAAATGGTAATTAATCGATGACAATGAAAATTACATCGCAATCAAATGGTGATTAAGCAATAATTGAATGTGAGTTAAACAGTGATTTAATGATGATCTGATGATGATTTAACAATGATTTAGACAGCAGTCAAACATTCTACTACTTACTACACTTCTAATAATCAAGCTATAGCTGGATATATATGTCACTAGCATACAATATACTTCTAGGCCTAATGTAAAATGTCGCTTACCTCGTTATAGATATCAGATGCCAGCTAAGGGGTCTCTCAGCCTCAAGAACTAACCTTGAGTGGTGTCCTTACTCAAGGGGGAGATCACTGCTGTGCAGCCTGCTACCATACAAGAGATCTCAATGAGCTTGGAGGGGCTACAGATTTTTATAGCATAAAGTGATTGACTCGTAGTCAACCCCCCCGCTTTTGGTGTATGTGCAGGTGTGCAGCTGTAGCAGTTTTAGTTTTGTCTAGTCACAGCTTGGGCTGGTACTGTTAGCTCCTTATAAGACATGGCCTAGACTCCTTAGTTTCTGAGAAGTTATGGCCTAACACAGTTCTCACGGTTTGCACAGCAGGGCTGACTTCAGTCAGGCCTACTTGTCGGTGATGCCTGAACCAAAGTACTGTTCACTCAGAGTGGATGCATCCGTCACAATTGTCCAAGCCAACTGAAGGACCGATTGGTTAAAGTACTTATTCTCTGGCTGTGTTGTTAGAGGTGCTAATTTTGAGGGCTGTGTTGTCAGACAGATTTCTCTTTTTTAGTAAACCTGCTCAGTTACAGATCTGAAGACCTGCTTTAAATGGTCCTCTCAGGAGGTTCTGAAAGGTTCAGTGCATTGTCAGCAAGGAAAGTGCCTGAGAATCTACTGCCTGAGCATCTACTGCTGCATCTTCCCTTCCTTGTAGCATTAACCCCTCCCCACTCACCCTGATTTTTCTGTGCAAAACCTAACATTCCAAAATCAAGTTCCTGAAAAGAGGATGACCTTGTGCCAAACATACTAGCTTCATTTTGCCCTTTGTGTTTAAAATTCTGCCATAAGTGTAATTTTTAATTATTTTCCCTGTTTTGCGCAAATGCCAGTACTAAAAGTAGATTTTACTTGTGTGCTGCTTTTGGCTGGG
>NW_010563035.1:0-4910 GCF_000687285.1 Phaethon lepturus
TTAAACTGTGATTTAAGCCATGGCAGAAGAAAAAGTTATTAAAGTAGTGCTGGGGGCCGTTTTGCTAACAGAGCAATTAGCTGCTCTTCTGTTGACTCAGCTCGAAAGAGTAAAAAATGTTTGTATTTATTTTAGGAAAACATCAAAGCCGCATCCTTCCAATCCTGACTGTAGCCTCTAGGTACTACAGTGATTACGGCAATAGCAGCTCTTTTTTTTTTTGATCTGGCTGAGCCAGTAACACTGAACTGACTCCTTGAAATAGGAGTTTAGCTTCTCTGGTCTTTCCTCCTCCATCCTATCCTGCCGCAGAGCAGAGGGCATCCCTGAACCTAAAGCTTGCAGTTTAAAGTTCTTGCAAAGATGCATTTGTTTGCAAGTTCCAGGGCTCAGTGTAGAGCTGGAAGGGTACTGAGGGGGATTTAATTGTATTATAAATACCCCTGCAGGAGGAGGAGATTTATATAGCATTAAGATATAATCTCTCCTCTATCTTTTGACCAATATCTTCTCACTTCACCTGCTCCAGCCCCTCAGAAACCGACCAGCCCGACTGAAGGGGAGCGGTTGCAGGCTGTGTCAAATCAAGGATGGGAATTGGAGTTGCAGCCCCATTCTGAGAAGGTGCTTCGAGGCACTCCCTTCGTTTCCAGCAAAGTCTCGCCCTACACAAGGCCTCCTTGCCCAAGTGCCTCATTCACTGACTAAAATAAGTGGTGGTTTCCACCAAAACCAGTGCAAACCCTAGCTTGTGGCAAACGTCCTCCTGCCGCAGGTGGGGAAAGCGCTGACACACATCCCACGGGAGTGAGGTCCTGCACACACACTTTTCACCAGCCACCGAGTTCCAAACCCACGGAGAAGCAGCCAAGTGGCACAGCACAGGGAGCACGCAGCCCCCTCCCACCCCGCACAGAGCAGCAGAGCTCAGGGACTGAGAGCTTGGCCCTCTTAGGGAGAATTGGGAGACCTTATCTCTCTTTACAACTACCTGAAAGGGGGTTGTGGCGACGAGAGTGTTGGTCTCTTCTCCCAAGTAACCAGCGATAGGACAAGAGGAAATGGCCTCAAGTTGTGCCAGGGGAGGTTTAGATTGGATATTAGGAAAAATTTCTTCACCAAGAGGGTGGTCAGGCATTGGAACAGGCTGCCCAGGGAGGTGGTGGAGTCGCCATCTCTGGAAGTGTTCAAAAAACATGTGGATGTGGCACTTTGGGACATGGTTTAGGGAACATGGTGGCCCTGGATTAATGGTTGGACTTGATGATCTTGAAGGTCCTTTCCAATCTCAGTGATTCTGTGATTCTGTGATTCTATAATTTGAGCACACACAGACAGGCAAACATTTCATGAAAGGAGACATGCAGCATTTAACCTTATGGCTGTCTCCATGGACAGAGAATATCAGATTGTCCTTTCTCTGGCACATCTGACAGGATCGTCCAGCCTCGGAGAGAGAGGGACTGCAGGGACAAGGGAGATGGGGAGGGGTGAGAGCCATTTGGCTCCTTCATTTACATGCTGGCTGACTGCATAGGAAAATTAACCTGCTCCAGGAAAAGGCACAGGCAAAAGGAGGAGTGTAAATTACCTCTCTGTTTTACAAACAAGGAGGGAGAGGCAAGACAAACTATGCTGCTCTCAGGTCCAATTCCTTCCTCATATACTTCCTGGGGCAATGCAGCGATGTGCCTGCCTAATAGCTCCGTCTGGCTCCAGGTAAGCAGCCATTAGTTTTCTTAGGAAATGCCCTAGCACTAAGGTGGAAAAAGTGGGTAAAATTATTCAGTCATTAGTACCGGAATACGTATAGAGCTGTATATATACGCCCATAGAAATATATGTACAGGGGTATGCACACTCACACGTACACACAGCGTAAAAATTGATACGTCTAGTGCCGTTTTCTGTAGGGGGTGGAATAGAAAGAAAGAAAAGGGGGGAGTATACGAATTTAATAAGCTCAGATATAATTGCCATGAGTAAATGTTAATGCATAGGGATGAACTTTTTTTTTACTTTATACATATTAATAGGCTCTCTCATTGAGAAAGAACGACATCAGACATTGATAAATTTGACAGAAGTGAAAGGAAAAAATGGTCGCACTATTAGGAACACTCCTGAGGTGGTGTTGAACGGTGTCTTTGATACATCAGCCTTCAGTGTCTGAACACACTCATATTAACTCACATGTACACCCAGAATTCAAATGAGCTGCTTCTTTAGATGCTGACTTTTAGCAGCAGTCCCACCAGACGGGCTGGAATCAAACTCACGGTTTCAGAGTGCGGTATGGTATAAATTTCTCAGTACAGTTTGTGCCCACTGACTCTCTCAGAAGATTAGAGAAAGAGGCAGCGTATAGCAGATCATTAAAGATCCACACAAGGCTGAAGGGTGAAAAAAAAATCTTCAGTGAACACATTGCTCCAAGTACAGACGTTCCTCTACGCCAGGAGATCGGTGCAAGGCTGTGCATTTAATATTGCTGGAAACAGAGAGATGACAAATTGCTTGGAATGGATTCACTTAAAGGCAAACAAGGGCTAACCATTGATGTCTGAATACCTCAGCGACGTCTGAATGCTGCTGCATCACCACGACATGGATGCTCTTTATAACCCTTCAAGAAACCGCTGTGAATACAGTGCTACACACCTGCAATATACGTGCTTTGTCTGGAAACATCATACCACTACGGTAACTGTCCATGAATCTTCCAGTAAAGCCAGCGTACCCAGGTGCATCACATGGCTTAGGATTCTCAGTAAGCCTAGAAATAAATAAAAAGCTGAAGTCATACATCTTTTTCTCATTAGCTCATTGCTTTTAAGAACAAGACATAAGGAGGCTGTGTTTTTAAGATGCAGGTTAGTACTACTGACACACATCTGAGCAGCTTCAAACCAAAAAAACAAGAAGAGAAGAAAAGAATTGGGAAGTGGAAAGGGAAGCAGCCATGGAAAATGAATGCATAAAGAGAGGAAACAGAGTTGAGTAAATGTGTGTTAGATAACAAAGATCTATAAGGGAAGGAAAGGAAACACAGAATGAAGAAAATGGAAGATAATAAGAAATTCTTAAATAATTGGAGGCCATAAAGGAATATATCATATAAAGCATATATATCAGTCTCTTAGAAAATTTTATTTTGCAATCTGGTTTTATAGAAATTTGAGTTATTCAGTGAGATTTCTGTAATAACATCTGCTTTCAACAGACAAAAGGAAAAGCAAAATTCTTTAACAAAAAGTCAAATATTCAATAACATTTTTCTCCTCCGTTGTCCCATCAGCTTGCAAGCACTCTCTTTGTAAACACACAGATACAGAAATAAGATATAAATATCCATCTTTCTGTTCATCATATAAACATGATTGGTTTCTTATTCATTTTTTAATCTGATTTCATAACAAAAGTTAAAAAAATTGTTTGGGCTTTTTTCTTTTAAAAATGCCGGAGTCTCCTTTTGGTAAGCAAATGCAGAACATCGTCTATATTTTTACATATTTTTTTTTAGATGTCATTCATAAGACCGATGGCAAATTAATTTGCATGTATAGACAAGATGATGAGTGATGGTAAAAAACATTAGCTATTTTATGCAAAAAACAAGTATTTCAGTCCACTCTAAGACAAACAGTTTTTGCCTGATCTACTGTATATTTGAACCTCTCAATGCCTACTATCACAGCATGTCTAGTAGTTAAAGATAATTAAAGTGATAATATAACTGTTAACTGTGGGGATATTGCACCGACCATCAGACTGCTTAGAATAACTCAGACAAGCTGGCAGAAGGGTTGAGCAGACTGGATGTTCCTGCTGGCCAAGAGAAGCCTCAACCTTGTCCTGTCGTCAGTGAAATAAAGCAGGAGTCCTACTATTCTACAGAGCAGAGGTCACAGACTTGCAGACCAGCCATTTTACTGATCAATCTCTTCTTCTTCGTAATCAGGCGGACCAGTTTCTCTCTTTTTCATCCCTGTCTGAAACAGCTCCCTTTCCAATAGTGATTCTTTTTAGAGAAGGTACTCGAGCAGCAGAGACAAAATTAGAAAGGCAAAAGCCAAGCTAGAGCTCAGTCTGGCCACAGCTGTAAAGGATAATAAAAAATGCTTCTACAAATATATTAACAACAAAAAGAGAGGCAAGGAGAATCTCCATCCCTTACTGGATATGGCGGGGAACATCGTCTCCAAGGACAAGGACAAGGTTGAGGTACTTAATGCCTTCTTTGCCTCAGTCTTTAATAACCAGTCCAGGTATCTGCAGGGTATTCAGCCCCCTGAGCTGGAAGATGGGGATGGGAAGAGCACAATAACCCGCCCATAATCCAGGAGGAAGCAGTTAAGGACATGTTAAACCACCTGGACACCCACAAGTCTATCGGACCTGATGGGATCCATGCAGGAGTACTGAGAGATATGGCGGAGGAGCTTGCCAAGTTGTTCTCCACCATTTATCAGCAGTCCTGGTTAACAGAGGAGGTCCCAGAAGACTGGAAGCTTGCCAATGTGATGCCCATCTACAAGAAAGACCGGAAGGAGGATCCTGGGAATTACAGGCCTGTCAGCCTGACCTCTGTGCCAGGGAAGATCATGGAGCGGTTGGTCTTGAGAGTGCTCACAGGGCACCTGCAGGACAACCAAGGGATCAGGCCCAGCCAGCATGGGTTCATGAAAGGCAGGTCCTGCTTGACCAACCTGATCTCCTTCTATGACCAGGTGACCCACCTAGTGGATGAGGGAAAGATTGTGGATGTTGTCTACCTGGAATTTAGTAAAGCCTTTGACAGCGTCTCCCACAGCATTCTCCTGCAGAAACTGGACTGGTTTACTTTTCACTAGGTGAGGAACTGGCTGGATGGCTGAATGCAGAGAGTTGTGGTGAACGGCGTTAAATCC
>NW_010563036.1:0-14687 GCF_000687285.1 Phaethon lepturus
GCCCCTTTGTCCTTCAGGACTGTCTCCCAAACACCTGCTGTAGATCAGAGGATTATGCTGCAGACACAAACTAACACTGCAAAAGAGCTTATATGAGCAAAATTAATATACTTACACATATCTTATGCACCATTTTTCCCTGCAGCTATTCCTTTGCTGCAGGCAGACTGCCACTTCAATGGTGTTTTTCGCAATATATTTATCAAATGGCTGCACATGTTTCCCAGACAGGCGCTGAGCAGAGCATAGTATAAAAAAAACCTTTTGAAAGGAATATGATTCTGGAGAAAATCTCTCTGTATTGTACGTGGGAGCAGGAGATGAACGAATGCAATTAATTTCACTGCTCAATAAAGTATTTCAAAGCATTGTTTTAAAAATAAAAAATTGTAAGTCTAGTTTACTGCTTGGTCCATCCATTTGGCTAACTAGAAACATTCCTATGAGAAAGGATGAGGAGGCTAAAAGGCCCTGGGTCTCAGTATATCCAGCTTCGTTTCCTGATTTTGCTACAAGCTACCCAGAAAAGTGACTTTACAGCTTCGCCTGCCACAGTTCCCAGGTTAAGAGGAAAGATGCTGCCCTCAGCGCACCTCACCCCGCTTCCCCTTTCTGCCTCTGAGAACACACTGCCCTGCGCTGAGGCACCAAGGGCCCCTGCAGTAAAATAAGTCACAGCAAGTAACAACTACAATGAGCATTTGCATGGAAAGCGTTCAGGCAGCAATTTTGCTGCTGCTCAGAGATGGAGACTTCTTCAAATGCCTGAGGATGGCATCCTCCGTGGCAGCATGGGGACCGGCAGGGATGTCACACTGAAACCCTGTTTGAAGGCCACATCCATTAGGTGCCTCTTGACCACACAAAAGACCCTCAGGCACTCTCACAAAGAGAGGTCCCAAAGATCACAAAAGGCTTTAGTCTACCACTTTAATATACGCTAGCAAGGTCAGAAATCAGGCCAAGTTTTTGACATGGTGCAGCTAGCCACATCCAGGACAGGCTGCCTGCAGAGGGGATGTCATCTCCATCATCAGCATCCCTCAGCTCAGGAACTCAGTCCTGCCTTGGGGCAGAGCTGGGCTGCACATCCAGCCCTCTCTTCTATCACCCTGTGCTTGTGTTGTGTTTCCTTCACATGTTCCCCCACAGCGGCACAGCCAGGATAAAGAATCTGCTCTGACTGCTGTCAACCAGCACCAGAAACTCCCTTTAAGGAGAGAGCAGCAAGTCCTGGGCTGGGCTGCCAAGTCCTGAACAGCTCCTCAAATTACATTTTTGAAATATTAGGTCAGCAAGTCCCTTCCAGAGCCCGAGCTGTCTCCCCACACCAAGCAATACAGCCTATGACTATTTCCATCCTGGAGTGTCTCCTGTGCTCCCTGTTCTGCAGTCCGGTCTGCAGGACTTCCCCAGGCACTCGGCATTAGTCCATTATCCTGACATGGGAGAGATATTTCCATGCTCCCCACCCTGATCCCATCAACTTTTTATAGATAGGGAAGGCACTTGCCCAAAGTCCAGCCAGCTCACTCCAACACCTTCAGTCTGGAGAAGCTTAAGGGGGACTTACGTCCCGCAGCCATGCACTCTAGCAACATCTGAGCTGCAATGAGCCCCACAAGCACAAAGTGGTTTGCAACACCCCGCTCTTCAGTTCTAAGGAGCCAGCCACTTATGGGTCTCATTGCTATGGCGAGAGAGCAGCCATAGAGCTCATTTTTGATGCAGCAATTCAACTCAGAACATGTTGGCCTTCATTTCAGCTCTGCTCATGTCCAGCACACCAAGCAGGGCACCTGAAGATGAGGTTGCCTCCTGTCCGCCTCCACTCACATTACTGCTGCGAAGAATCTGGCATCAGAGAAGCATACAAGCTTCTTGGTATCTATGAAGATCACTTTCAGACATCCACTGGCTGAAAGGCAGCCCAAACCAAGCAGCGAAGAATGATGAGAAGCTGCAGCTCTGTGAAGCCAAAAAGAAAGCAAATCCCTGCAGCCTTTGCAGAGATAATCAAGACAGATGTACACCAGACCGACCATTTGGACTGTGTTCTCACTGGGAAGAGGATAATCACTTTTGGTACAGATTCCCAAGTAGAACCAGGAGTCATTAACATAACTCAAATAATAAATAAGAATATGTTGTTTGTGCTTTTTGCATACACATCATACACTTGCTTTATCCTGCAGCTTACGAAGCTCTTGTTTCAGAGCACAGACAATTGTGTCTCGCTGAGAAATCACTCAATCCTGCTATAATCATCCTAGTCTTTTTCCCCTCTTGTCTACACAGTTCTTGGCAGTGAGCCTGGCTGTTGTGCCACAGCTGAAAATTAGATCATAAAAGCGAGGCGCTTTGATTACTTCTGTGAAGCTGCTAGCACAGCTTTAAAAGTAACCGCTGAATGACAAGGAACAGTATTTTTGCAATTCAAGCACTGCGTGACAAATTTGAAAAGCAGGTTCAGGCCCCTGCTCCTACCAAATTTCTTGAATGACAACCAAACATCTCCAGGCCACAATCTGGAAAATGCACCATTTCTACCTCCTTCTCCTCAAGCAGGGTGTTTTCAAAAGGGATTTCGGGGCCAGTTTCAGCTCCTGAGCTACCGGCAACAAGCACTTCAAGGGCCAGTCACTCCATGCTTGTCCTGCTCTCCCCCTCTTCCCCATGAGAGACCCCAGCTGAAGACAAGATCCAGGCTTTGGGTCGATGCAGGACTGATGCTCTCATGTCCCTGGGTGTAAGGGATGGATGCAGATGTGAGGCAGCAGGGCTGAGTTCGGTAGTGAGCCCCTGATATTATCATGTAAAAAACCAGAAGTTACACACCTTCACACCACAAAGGCCATGTAACTACTTTTAAGAGCAACTAACAGCATGTTTTAAATATGTTTTGAAACTAGCCAGGATGCTGAATTGAAATCTCCAGTCTATCAGCCTACAACACAAGAGATAACAACCACCTTGTGCAGAGTACTGAGCTCAGGAAGTTTTACAAAAGATTTCCCAATTGCATTATATTTCATCCCTCCATGTACTAATTATATGATTAAATACATTTGCATAATCAGATGCAATTACACTAATTGCATATATAACCAATAATCAACCAAAAATTACTCTGAAGAAAAAGTTTCTACTTAAGGAAATTCCTGTAACAAGAAAACACTGAGGAGTGCCAAATCTATCTAAGCGAGAGCGATACTAGCATTAAACACTCCAGACAATGCCGGTGACACAGGAGTCCTGCCAGAACATTATTCAACTGGATGCAGCTATGTCGGCACATGTCAAGCATGGCTTTGGTGGGGACAACACCAATTAATCAAAAAGGAGTTGTGCTCCTTTGTACTCCAGCCCTGGCTACAAACTACTTTCATGTGGCAGGTTTGGCTGCCATGTTTTATAGCAGCGAGGTTCAGTCAGACTTGTGGACATCACACCCTGATGCTGGATGATATTTGCTTCTGCTTTAGTCTTTTAAAGCTGTTTATCAGTATATGAATATTGGAGGTGCTTTTATTTTGCAAGTTACATCTGGGAAAGCATGGGGAATGGTCAATGAGAGACACTCAGCCCACATACCCCACACGTTTTGCTTGCAGCAGTGCTATGTGCTTCTACTCACCTTCTCTGCAACATGCCGGTAGTAACCACAAACCCAGCACATCCCAACACCCAACTCCACATGTTCACACCATCCCTGCAGACAACCTGAGCTCAGATTATAACAAATCCCATTTGCCCTTGTGACAAGTGACACAAAATCCCCTGACGCTGGCCCCTGACAGTGCGGCAGGGAAGGACGGGAAGATGGAGGAGGCCTCTGTGGGCAGAAAGCACCGAGCCTAGTCATGCTGCATGACCACACACAGGATGTCCCAGCATGTCCCCAGCCATGTTGGATGGTTTGCCCTACCTCCAAGTGACCCTAGGGACTGCAATACGAAGGAATCAAGCTTGTTAATAAGCACACACAGGCTGAACATCATCTGAACCACTGTTTGAAGTCAGAGGAGAACAAAAAACGCAGGAGGAGATCCCTGTTTCCAAAGCTGCTCCTGTGCATGCTCCCATCTGGCACTCAGATGATGCTGACCCGGACCTCAAAGCCTGCACACCCCAACCTCCTCTTCCAAAACCTGTCAAGAGTGCACGAAATTTCCCAGGTGCAACTTGCACAGAGAAAGCTGAACCCCGTAATCCAGTGGAAAAGCAGTCTTCTGACCACCAACCGTGAGTGCACATGCTTTTACAGCTTGGAGTTGTACAGGTGGGCATGAGCAACATCAACTCACACAGAGAGGGTCAGTGCAGAATTTGTGCAGCAAAGGGAGCAGACTCCTGGGGCTGAACCTGAGCTGGGAAGAGGAGGAGGAAGAGGACAAGAAGGGTCATGGTTCCTGTCACTTGCTGAGCTGAGAGGCAGCATGATTCCCAGGAGAGCGGGCAGCAGTGGCAGGGAGCACAGCTTTCTGGAGGTGGCATTTAAACAGCTGGCGAGGGGGTGCTTCAAAAAAAAAATAACTGAGAATGTCAGATTACAGAAGTTTGAAAGGCTTAGATTACTTGTAAAATATTAACAAGCATGGCAGTAGCCAGACCCCATTGATTCATGAGCAAAATAACTACCTCAGAATTAAGGAGTCTTTAATATTTAGGGTCTTCATTCCTTTTTTTTTTTTTTTTCTTCCTTTTTTCAGACTTTTCAAATGCCTGTACCATGGGGAGGTAAATGGCAGGTTAAAGAAAAAAGCTTTTGAATTGTTCTAAGGGAAAGGGATTTGTCTCAGATGAGCCATCTTCTGTTGCAGTCTAGAATACCACCTCAAAATTGTCGCAGAACATACAATGATGTACAAACCAAAATGAAGAATTCAAGAGGCGCTGAATGGCATTTTAGTCTGCAAGGGCAAGGTCTAACCCTCCCAATGGCCAAATCCCCTCTGATCTCATGGGAGCAGAATTGAACACTCAAATCAAATCTGTCTCTAAACGATTGCAATTGCGTGCAATTTGGGCGATTGTGCGGGAAAGCAGGACACATCATATCAAAACAGGCCCAGGGCACTAGCAAGCAGCCTATGGAAAGCATCTCTTGTGGCATGGAGAGAAAGAAACATGAATATAAGAGAAATAGAACTAAAACACAATGCACAGCAGTGAGCACATGCACGATTTGCATGAACAGACAGAGCACGTGGCATTTGCCCTCTGGTTTTAGTGTAAGGTCTGTCTTTTAAGCCTGGTAAGCCCAGCCTGCAGCAAAGGCTTCAGGAAAGCAGGGGAGCTTGCCAACTAGGCAAACCAGCTCTCGCACACCAATATGTGACCCTGAAGAGCAGAAAACAAGTGTAAGCAACAGGCGTTCTTCTGGGATTGCTCCCTGGTGGGGCTATGTGCTCCCTCCTGCACCAGAGTGTGACGAGGAGCCTGCAATAGGTGCTGGCACACATTGAATCGGAGACGAGAAGCCACAAAGACCCCACACCGTATACGGCTGCCCCCACCCTCCACTGACCACAAGGAACAGCCTGCCTACTCCCTTTCTGAGGCAATTTTGATCAAGCATGGCAGCCTCCCTTCAACTGCCTGCTACACAGTAAAAAGGAAAAAAAAAGGTGTTTTTTTTCTTTTTAAATGGAGTTTCCTATATTTCAGTTTGTGCCCATTGCCTCTTGTCTGTTCCCTGGCACCACTGAGACAAATCTGGCTCCATCTTCTTTACCGTCTCTCCCCATCAGGCACGTACACAGTGGAGTATTGGAGAAGGAGGTGGGGTACTCTGGAGGTTGAGAAGACCTCCTTCAGCCCCATGCCCTACTGCTACCAATATCTGCCACACCTCACACCTCCAAGGGCTCCTCTGCCCAACTGGATTCAAAAGAGAGGAGGAGCAGAGAGGAAAACACAACTCCCTCCTCCTGCCAGGATGAGTTTACATAAGTCTTGTAACAAACAGGTTAAGCTGCATTGCTTTCAGCACTCTGCATCAACAGGTTACAAGTCAACCAAGGGGCTTCCCAACCATGAACACTGCCAGCTCAACCCAGGGCCTGTTGTTGAGGCCCTGTTTTTCTACTCAAACTCCTGAATTTCTGGGATACATTCTGCAGCAAGGCCCTGTGAGTCTGAGCAGGGTTCTGCTTCCTCAGCAGAGCCCATGATACACACTAGTAAATAAACAAATTAAGGAGGAGGGAAGAAGCAACCTGAAATTGTGCAGATACGCTGCTCCTTCAGCAGTGCTGTCTCAGCCCACAGCTGCACAGCAGCACCCAGCAGGCAGCCTGCCCATTTCTGGGCCATTTCTTTCCTCCTCCTCCCTAATTTATTTCACCAGTGTATTTCCCAGTCCTGCCTGCCTCTTCCCCTGCACCCATCAGCACCTTCCATACCAACTGCCATGGCTAACTCTGTTTTTGAGGTGCTCACAGATCCTGAGATTTCCTATTGCTCCACAATACATAAAAATTCAAATGACAGAAAAGCAAATCACTGTGGAACAGTGCTGGTATAGTTTATCCCACACAGCAAAGTGGGATCTGGGAAAACACACATGCAGATCGCCAGCACAACAAAGTAATTCAGCATCAGATACCTTTGCCAGCCTCAGATCTCACAGCACAGACCAGCACTAAAGTTAGTGTTGTTTAAAAAGCATCCACAACAAACTGAACAAGCCACCAGGCAGAACAAGTCTGCATTTATATGTGTTGGTCTTAGAGGTTTATCTTCCTCCCAGATAAGGAAAAACCTTTCAGCTGCCTTTCAGAGATCTGGAGGTATTTCAGGGGATATATTGAGTTGCTCAGTTCTGTAAGCCAGCTGCAGTGAAAAGTCTTTCCGGTATTTTATAAACATTAATTTCCAGCATCCCAGGACTGCCAATCTACAACAAAAACATACAGCACAAAACACAACAGGCTTTCTTCTTCCCAGCAGTTCAAATATGGGTGGAGATTCCTATTCAAGGTGATCTCTGAAAAGAGTTTTAACCAGGAAAAGGATCCCAGCACCAATCTCTTAAGTGCCCATGGGCTGAAGGTCTTCATCAACTACTGCGAATCTGCAACAGCTCAAGGCGAGAGGCAAAGCACGGAAGAACTACACAGGGCAAGACAAAAAGCAGTGAAAACTGTAAGACAAATGGACTTCAAATTCAGAGCTCAAAAGTATTTGCTGTATTTCCACATAGGTAACTCCCATCTTCTGATAATCCTCACATCTTTAGAAACCCCAGGACATTAAAACACAGCCTCAGTTAACCTGCACAAAATCAAAGGTGGTGGCAGAGAGGCTCTCTGTACAGAGGGAACAGGCTCCAGGGAGATGAGCTACAGAGATCCCTTGGGAGTCAGATAAAGAGTCAGGTAAACCACCCCTACAATTGCCCTTGTCTGTGCACACATAATCCACGCTGCTTGGAAATTTAAAAGGTAGCAGGCTTCCCAATTCCTTTGACATCTTAAGCTTTAGCTCTTTAAGCCAAAATGCACTTTTAAAGCCCCAAGGTCAATGACTGGAGAGCAAATCACTAGGCAAAGGCTGCTGGGGAGAAAGCTGTTCTTTTGAGTTACTGCAATGCTGTTCCAGAAATTGAGGCTGATGATAATCTCAGCATTTGTCAGAGCATGAAAAAGGCTTTGTAGCACCAAAATACCAACAAAAGTTTCTAGGTGCAGTTTTACTTGGAAAAACAAGTGTGAAAATGCCACCCTTGCGGCACCCGATTTGCACCCCAGCTATCCTGGCTGCGCACAGCAAGCCTGGGGCTGAGCGGCAGCCGCAGTCGGGGTGCCACGCTGCCCTGGGACACCAAAGCAGTTCCCCCATTCTCCGTGGCTCAGGACAAGTACTGCATGCCGTACTCAACCAGCTGGCCCCTTTCTGAAGCATGAGAAATGATGTAAACCCATCCTTCAGCTATCACCTCTGCAGAGCTGCAACACGAAGAGCAGAAAAAGGCACGGTGTTGGCTATTAAGGCAGCAGGTGTAGGAGGAGGACTGGGGAGTAAGGCTGCTGGCAAGGAGATGTCCTCTGCTGAGGGAAGTACAGTTTTGATGGCAGCGCAGGATTTTTTCTTGCTTCACCTGCCCCAGCCCTGTCCCAGTCCCCAAGAGGCAAGCTGAGCTACAGGAGTTCCTCCCCAGCTGAAGACACAGGGACAGAAGAGGCACAGCTGGTATCGATGGCAGCGCACACAGGGCCAGCTCAGAATCAAAGCCTCTTTCCCAGTTTCCAACTGGGGCCATAGCACCATTCTCCTGCACACAGCAGGCAAAGCTGAAGAACAATGTCCTGAAAACCCCATAGTGGTTAGAAGCCAGCAAACCCCAGAGGGTTTTTAGGCTGTTCCCTGCCCTGGGCTTCACTGCAGACGATGCCACTTCCAAATACAACTTGAATTTGGCAATTTGGTGCCAAAATTTTCAAGGCAGGGGGAAAGATAAATATAGCCTAACAGGAAAGGGGGGGAGGAAATATGATCTATGCAGTTTCATAGCAAGCAAAGACATTGGGAAATGTGGGATGTAGTCTACAAATGTAGTTTAAGCACTGCTCATGCAGCCTGGCCTGCCCCATGCCCAGCAGGAGAATGAAGAAGAGAAAAATCTGAAGCCAACTGACTTGGGCACCAGTAGCAATACCTGCTCTCATCAGCCATCCCATGTCCCACGAGACACCCATGTGGTACAAGTCAGGATATCATTGGCAGATGAATTCCACTGCTCTGGCTACTCAAATATCTTTCTCTAGTTGCCAGAGGAAAAGAAAGAATAAAACTGATAACAACATTAAAAAAAAAAGTGAAGCATGTGTTTAAAAGCCTTGCTGGCTCCCAGCCAGGGTGCTCCACACCTTCCAGGATGCATCTTAGAACAATTAGTCTGTATGCAGCCACGGAGTTTCCCAATATACTGCTGTTCTCTGCGATGGAGATGTTTGCTCCACTTCAGCAAAACCCTTAAGCACATACTTGAACTTTAACTGTGGTCTCAGGACATCAGAAGGGACAACAGTCACATGCTGAAGTGTGAACAACTCTGAAAATCTCAGCCTCAAAAATGTGGAAATACTCATGCGAGTGTCTGGGTGAATGTGTTTCACATGTGTCTAAACAAGAGAGCTGCCCAGTTACCCTGGAGCCATCCCAGGGATCCTTTCCCAGTAGGAGAGGATGACAACAGCATTTTCTTCCACATTTGCATTTACAGCTCTTTCTAGACTAGTAGGGCTCACATCAAGGAAGCATCAGAAATAATTCCCATTGCATTCATCCTCTTAGATGGGGCCCACCTCCATCCAGCTTTCTTCCTTCCACCTGCACAAGCTGCTACACACAAACAGCTTGAGCTCTGTGTGGCAAGCGAGCAGAGAGCACTGCAGCACCTCCACCGTGGTACCAGCACTCCCCATCAGCCCCTAGGCTCCCCATCAGCCCCCAGGCTCCACACACACCACAGAGGCAGCGCTGGGCTCGGTCTGGACAAGTTTGCAGCTGCCTGCATGTGAGACATGGGGAGTGAGGATGCAATCCAGCCATGGGGTGGCAGAGGGCCGCGCGAAGGTCCCACCCGGCTGTGCACATCAGCTACGCGCAGATTGAGGCTTCCAAAATAGCTGCTCCCACCATAGGCTGAAGATGCTCCAGGATCACTCCTGGATGCAGCCCCTGCTCAGTTACTCTCACATTGTCCCTCCCCGGCCCTAAACCACCATGGCTCTTTGCTTTGTGGCCACTCAAGCCCATGAGAGGTGCATGGGGCCGCAGGGAATATGGTAATCTCCCATGCTTTCCTAGTTTCTTGTTAATGTCTGGAAGGCACACACACACACACGTGTCCATTTGGAAAGGGATGCCGGAAACACCCAATATCAACCAAAACACCAAGCAGAAGTACAAATAAGCCCACAAAGGTAACGCACTTGGAGGCAGCTTTGTCTGCATTCTCTGCACATGAACTAACCTCATCTGGAATATCTTCTGTACAGTAACAACACCAAATTGGTAACATTTGCCTTTATTATTATCATGTATGAGTATAATTCCTTTGCCTATGAGGTTTAGCAACAGTCTTGTAAATTAGTTACATTTTAAAACAGAGAACACAAAGAAACTTCTGCAATTAAGAGGCAAAACAAACTAGAAAACTTCTTGAGGAAGTCCTCTTGATTTGAATTCTCCAAAAGGGACTGCTGGTAAAATCCTCCAGCTTGTTACCCAGGAGACTTAGCATAGACAATTATAGAGACCCTAAATCCCATGAGCCTGTGAATTATTCTCTAGTACCTGGCAAAGGATGCTCGTAAAAAAATTTTTGGCTTTCCTTTCACCAGTTCTGTTTAACAATAAAACCCTATTCTTTAGCTTCCTGTTTTTGAAATTGTAGCCTAATACTATGTAAATGAGAATTTCCCATTGAAATGTATCTGTCACCTGCTGTGACCTACCCGTGTTTTACAGATGGTGCTTATTCACCAAGGGCCAAGAGAACATTTATAGAGAGGAGTTAGGAAGAGACACTCTTGCTCAGGGTCACCCAGACAGCTCCGCAATGCTCAGTAAGACCATCCCAAATTTCTGATTCCCAACCTCTGGCTACTTCATTTAACTTTGTACGCTCCCTATAACTGAACATACCCTTGATAAGGGCAATTCTGGCATCATTTTTTATCACAACACTACACCATCATTCATGACAGACATCAAAAGGTCTGTGCTGGAGTCATGCTTCCAGATCTGTTATTGACAGTCAGTGCATACCCATTTTCAACATTTGAAGTTCCGATGAGAGTTTAACCACATCCAGCATAGCAAAGACGATGCCTAAGCCGGCAGCAATGCCCCATGTCACTCCCTGCACGGCTCTCCCAACTTTGGCTGCTGCCCAGCCATAGGGGCCAGGTAAGAAGCAGAGACCATGCCATGTCACTCTGAGCTCACCTGATTCATCGTGAACCTAATTAGATCAAGAATAAGCCTACATTATATTTGTTGCAAGATGACTGAGATTAGAAAGAAGGAGAAAGATTAGGAAGGAAAAAAAATCCCAGTTTATTTGCTATCTATATAAAGCTGCTAGTGGATTACAAAGTAATTTTTTCTTGTTTCCCCTGGTTCTCAGATATGCTATTCACACTTGCTTAAACATGTACACATTTCTGCACAATCAGGTTTCAAGTCAACTTCTTCAATATTTTAGTAATGAAAAATATATTTACATATTAAAAAGTTCAGAACAGCAGGGTTTTATTTGCACAGCAATCTTGCTAGTGTTTGAGGGGCCAGCTTCCATCTAACAATGCTTTTATGCACTGCTGGTGGCACAGGAATTTGAGAATAGGCTCAGAATTGCACCTACCCTCAACATGGATTCACTCAAGTACCCTGAGAACAAAACTTGAGAAGTCAGAATTCAAGCGTGAGATCACCCTGTCTGACCAGGAAGCAAAGAGCAAAATTAAAGTCTCGCAGTGCTGTAAAATTTAGACTAAGTACCTCAGGTGCAGCTCACTTGCCAGACAGAGATGTTTCCTCTTCCATCCGATAAAATATCCCATCATGTTCTTTCCAAAGGCCTTGATTTGACTGTATTATCATTCCTCCCACAATCACCTTTTTTTAGATATTTTTTTAAAAATTATCAAAGGGGGAGGTAGAAATTTTAAGCTCATTGCTACCCATGCCATTCTGGAAGCACCCAAAAAGAGAAGCACTTATTCTAAAAGTGACTAAGATGTGAGTCATCTGATGAGTAAGCACATTGACTCTAGAAGTCTCATTCAATCCATGGCCAAATCATTTCATTACCCAAATCACTTTTCCATTTTATATGTTAATGCAGCAGCACTCCAAGGTCAGGAAGGGGCTCCCGTTTCCGACGCCAGTGTAATTGCTGCTGATCTTGTCATGCTAAGAGCACTAATAGGGAACCCTGTGCTGAAACAGCAGAGGAAAACCACATCACAAGTTTGCATTTAAAGTGTTCTGAAAGTCAACTTTGGAGACGCCTCCAACCTCAGCTAACGCTTGGGTTAAGCACGTACAAGCTGCTGGCACCAGCCGCTCCTGCAGCTCAGCATCCCCACAAATGCAAACACAAGCCCTGCTCCTGGCAGCAGGGACAGGCAGAGCCCAGCTCCAGAGCCAGCGAGGTTCAGCGCAGGCAGGTGGCAGGACTGTAGCCAAACTCTTTCAACACCCTTCTGTTACTCTCACAAAAACTCTTATATGAAGCTGCAAAAGCATTAAGTTAAAACACTTATGGTACTTAAATATCTCTCCATTCTGGACGAGTATGAGCACTCTGCAAAACAAATGCACTCACCTTCACCAACATCCCATACAATACATTCACAGGCAGGGAAATACAGCATTGGGGAACAGATGTAATTCCCATGAATACTTCTTCAGAAACCCCAACAGATACCTTGATGCCCTTGGAATGCTAGTTTAAGATCCAACAGCACGTCTATGGCTGACTGTCCTTCTGCCCTCTTCTTAAAACCCAGGCGAGGTCATCAGTCAGCAGGTCTGGTCTCTCCTCTGACGGCCCCTCACACCACTGTGCTCCATCATGCAGCCACAAGCAAAGCAGCAGTAGCATGCCCAGCAAACAGCCTGGGCACCCCCAGAAATGATTAGTCTGTTCAATCTGTTCTGCAGTCTCGCAACAGAACGCAGCCAGAGTTTTAACCTAACTGGTCGCCCCGGTGAGCATTTGCCTTTACATAAACAAATATAAAAGAATAGAGATTTCTCACCAGAAAGCTGGACTAGAGATGTAACAGTTGCAAATGCCCGTCTGCTTTCCTCCACAGAGCTGAGGCCGCTCTGCCTTCATTATTCCCTTTGGCACAGAGGAAGACTTTGCACTCCTTTGCACTAATGCCAGTGACCACAATTCAACCTCTTGTAAACTGAGGTCACATAGAATCACAGAATCTTTGGTTGGAAGGGACCTTTTTAGGTCATCTTCAGTGAGCAAGGACATCTGCACCTAGATGAGGTTGCTCAGAGCCCAGTCCAACCTGACCTAGTATGTTTCCAGGGATGGGGCATCTACCACCTCTCTGGGCAACCTGGGCCAGGGTTTGGCCACCCTCTTTGTCAAGGCATAGAGGGACTTAATCCCATAAAGATAGTCAGTCCTTCAGATTGGCACCACTGCAGTGCCAGAGTGTGGCCGTGATCTTCCTCAGCTGAAACATTAGACCATGGCTGCCCATGCCTCCTGGCCACCTTTCTACACTCCCCTTCCCTCCAAGAACTTCAACTTCATGACTGAAATAACCTCCTAACATGGAAAATGGCACCTCGGATAGCAGGGTGTTCTTCCCTTGAAGAGAGCCCAGACAACAGGCTGGCCTGACGATAGAGAGGTTTA
Organism: Phaethon lepturus; assembly: GCF_000687285.1. Taxonomy (NCBI): domain Eukaryota; kingdom Metazoa; phylum Chordata; class Aves; order Phaethontiformes; family Phaethontidae; genus Phaethon; species Phaethon lepturus. The sequence continues at coordinate 13,403 of NW_010563036.1, forward strand.
CACCCAAAGAAACAACCCAGAAAGAAATGGATGTTATAACTCAGTCAAAATTACCACAAAACAGAAGCACCAGCTGCCAGCATTGATGAGGAAGGATGAAAAGGCTAAAAAAAAAAAAAAATCTACACAAAGACTCACAACTGCCGCCTGCAGGTGCAAGATTAGCAAGGGATAAGCCGGTTTTCAGCATCATTACAGCAAACACTACTAAAGCTGCAGATGGGTTGACACACACCTCTGAAGGGTTTGGATGGAGGTCCCTGGGACTGACAGCTCAGCTGTGACCACAGTGCAGTTGCTGCCAGGATGGTACATGCACTTACACACACCTTTAGAGACACAAGTGCACATAAATTTAAGTGAACAGCTCAGATCCCACCAGCACATCATTATCTATTGCTCTCCGTGGTGATCGTTAGCCAGTTGCACAAACAAAGTCTCCAGGAGGGAGGAAAATCCGACAGCCTTCCAAAGAAGGGCACACAGCAGTTCCACTGTGAATCCACTTCATGCTGCTGCAAACATGTCCCCTACCCCACAGTAAAGGCATCCTTTAAAATAAAGGGTAATTAACAGCTCTCCTGCTACGGTTACAACGTCATGAGGTCTGTCTGCTCCCTGCTGGGATAACCGCTGGTGTGTCTGTCTCCGTCCAAGCCCCTTTCCCAGGCACTGACGAGACAGCAAGACATCACCAGCCGCCTCCAGCTCTCCTGGGCATCACACAAGGCACTTGCTGGCTGCCAGAGGACTACAGACCGGCACGCCACTGCAGCACTTTGCACTTATGCCTCTGGCGCTGGTGAAAAGTGAACCCAAAGACAACCAGATCCTCTCAGCAGACAAACAGCTGTACCTTTACCTTGGGGAAAGAGAGAGGTAGGCAGAAAGGAGCTTACTCTTATCCTTAATCCCTTTCTCTGCAAGTCTGCTGCAGAGACATAAGGACAGTCTCGCCCCTGGAAATACTCCCTCAGCTGTTTGCATCCAACCTGCGGACAAGGCAGACCTGCCGCCAGGGTAACCAGCACCACACTGACACAGCTCTCCCCTTTGTATTCAGCTACCAGGAAAGACTGGAGGAAGAAAAGCAGCAGTAGGAAAACACCCAGAATAAAACACTTTATAAAGACCCACCCATTACAAGCCCCTGGTTTCAGGCTAAGCGTTTCATCCTGCTCCAACTGGAAATCACTGTTGAGATTTCATTCACTCTCTGCTCTGCGACAGTGCAAATCCCAGAGAGACGAGCACTTCACACAGATTTCTCATCCCCTAGGAAGAC
>NW_010563036.1:14711-20999 GCF_000687285.1 Phaethon lepturus
CAGTAAAGACAAAGCTCCCCAAGGATGGAGCTGTATGCCACCGCCACTGCGCTGTCCCCCCGCCGGCACCGGATCTGCTCCATGGAGGACTGCCAAGTGCGGCCAAGGCAACTTCATCACTGCTCTGTTTTTAAACAACCAGAGCTCTCCGAAGTCATTAACTCATATAAACATTTCACATCTGTTTAGGGAGCTCCATTTTTACAAGCATTCATACATGAAAAGCAATCACTGAGTGCATTCAAGAAGAGGTGAAATCAAGACAGGAAGAAGCTTTTGCTATAAATAGTGGAACATTTCTCCGAGTGCATGTTGCATAGCCTGGTTCCTCCAGCTGCATTGTATTTTGTGCCATGCGGCCTTTAAATCCTGTTACCTTCAACATCTGCATCTTCACTTTAAATATCTTGCTTCCCCATGTTGCTGCTGTGTTTTTCAGCAAAGCCAGCCAGAGCATTTGCGGCTTTCCCAGGGAGGCACTAGTCTGACCGGCTAAAAAATTGTACTCTTTTCCCTGCTTCCCCACCCTTCTCTCCTCCCATTGCTATATCGTGACCTTTAGAGAATACATTTTTGAGTCAGGGTCTGTCACTGACTCCATCTTTGCACAGCACCAGCATGATAGGACCCTGCCCTGCTGTCCCCACAGTATGAACCATAAACAACAGAAATGCAAAATTCTGCTTGCACAGGCTCTGCTCCAAAGCTCATCGGAAAGATGTCTGTCTTTCTCTTCAATGGCACATGGACCACAGCCATAATACCAGCACGAGCAGAAAAGAGCTATTTGCAAAGCTAAATATTTGGGGATTACAATCATACAAAACCATGGTCTTCCCGCAGAATGTCTTCGCACTTTCCAACAGACCAAGAAAGTGTATGCATGTATATGTATGTTTTTATCAAGCATTTTTGGCATAGGAAGCATTCTGATACCATGGTGACGGGTGCTCAACCTTAACATAATAGGTACAGATAAACCTGAAGCCAATTAGGAAAGCAATACTGCTGTGCTTACATGATCCACAGCTACTATGAAAGGGACAAAAATTTAACTCTCATGAAAAAGATCAAAACAAAAACTCAGATCCATTGTTAAACAGATTAATCAGACTCTTGGAAAGCTCATCAGGGATTGGGTTTAATCTCTGCTGTTATTAGCATAAGCCCTGTACAGCAGTAACAAAAGACCCACCTAAGTCCCACACTCTCGGTTTACTTTGCAGTGAGACTCTGCTCAGGCTCACAGCATTTAACATACATACTCTTAATTCACAGGACAGGGCCAAGAGGAAGAATTTGGCTGAAATTTATAGTGCAGCAAAACAAAATTCTTAATGGCCCTTTTTATAAGGGTAGGATTACCAGTCCTTCCTCTCCTGAGCAAGGCCAGTATGGGAGAGAAAAGAGCCCCAGTGCCAGCATCACTTCCTCTGACCCAGCAGGGTCTGGGCACAATGCCGAGCAGGGTACCGGCGCTGCTGCAGGCCAGGCACCAAACCCACGTACAACAAGAGCTAGTCCTTCCTCAGGGAGGCCACAGCCACAACAGGGAGAGGGGAGAGCTAGGAATGCCCGTATGCAAGATAAGTAAAACCACATTGCATAGGCAGGAGCAAGCCTGGAGCTGAGAGGGCATCAGCCAGCTCAGGGCTGGGAAGCGCTGCACTTGGCCTGTCAGTGGCAAGCCACAGATGGACTTGCCGCAGGCAGGCTCCTGCTCACCAGTGCAGCAAAGGTACAGCCAAGAAAAACAAGCCAAAGCACAACTCCAAAGTGAATCCCTGCAGCTGTGGGGACTGGATGAGGCCCCTCATGTGCTGCGGGCTCCCAGGAGAAGTTGCAGGGAGGTGTTGTGGGAAATGGGTTAATGGCATCCAAAGAGAGAAGTCTCTGCGGGAGTGCTGACAGGTAAATGGAACGCAGGAATGACAGCCTACTGAGAAGCAACATCCTGCCACCCCTCATTGGGTGTCAATCATGCATTCCCCCCCAAAATCCCCAAATTAGAATTAAATATGATGCTGCCACCTCTGCACCAAAACTTACTCATTCTACAAAAAGCATTTTCCTACATCTCTCTTATGACTCTTTCATTCCTCTCCCAGCCCCCTCACTCCTCTCCTGCAGGAGTAATTTGATTAAGGAACTTTTCTGATAGCAGCATTTGCAAACTTTTTTTGCAGAAGGGTTAAACGTGTGTATCCATGCGGGGATGGCCAACACTGGAGGAAAGGGCCCACCTTTGGCTACACCGGCAATAGCAAGAGGAAGGGGATTCTTCCCATTGCAACTGAGCATCGCACGTCCTTTGCTGAAGGCACAGGGAGTCCCACCATCCTTTCCACTGTGATTTTATTGTATTATTCTTCCAGATGTGCAGATTAGAACTAAATAACTACCTCAACACATGCCTCATTTGCTTAGGTCTTGTTAAAGCTAAGCAAATGCTTAAGAGCATGTATTGCTTAGGGAATGACCGGATGGGATCTGTGCTTTGCTCAGCCAGTGCTTTGGGTGGGCTTCTTCACATGAATTAAAGAGGTTTTCCAGTCACAGCCCAGCAACCTGGGCAGGGAGAGAGATGGTGGTGCACGGTCTTACATATAGCAGCATCTAATGATGGGTCCAGGGAGGAGGTGGAGCCAGCAGATTGCTGCATAGCATGCCCTACAAGCCCAGGGAATCAGAACCAGTTGCACGGCTGGGACAGGTAAGAGTCATCTCCTTTTTTCAAGCCATTACTCTGTACTTCTCCACTCCAGTCTAGATGAGGAATTGCCACTGTAGCAGCAGGGAGCTCAAATTCCTGCCAGCAGCCCGATGCTTGGGAGCCAAGTTTTACTCCTGACTGTCATCAGTTCATCACACAAAGTCAGACACGTTAACCCCACCTTGCTGCCTGTCCCCAAAACAGGGCCAGCAACATCTCGTCCCAGTGCTGGGAGGACTGTACCATTACCAAATGTCTCACCAGTCCCATCCACTTGCAGATCTCACTCATTTCCACTGGTGCTTGCACTAAATGCCACGCTGTCATCTTCCACTGCCCAAATTCCTAACTTCCATAAATCAATAGTGGAACTTTCATCTCCTGCAATGTTTAGCTGGGACAAATGCCAGCGTATACATTGCTGGAGCACTGCTTGGTGAAGAGTATACAGAGCTGTAACACCAACCAAAAGGGTAATTAATCAGCTACAATAATAAATAATACATATACTTTTGAGTGTTTGCTCATTTCCTGAATGTCTGCCATAAATATCTAACCAGCAAAGCATGCTTTGAACAGTGACACTTGTTATCTTTTCTCTTCTGAGCTAACTCTGTGCTATTTACTTAAAATAGAAACTTCAGTAGGAGAAACACAGGTTGAAAGGTAACAGGATTTTGGAAACATTTTGAGCACTCAAACCTGCTCTGAACAACAAATACTTAACACAAGTGTTTAATCTTTTCTCGATTTTACATAATTTTAGAGGCAAATTTTATATACCTGTTTTAGTCTCTTCAGACAGCCAGGCTGCTGGTCAACAGCCTTCATCAGTGTCCCTTCACTGGTCAGGCTGCATTCCGGCCACGGCAAAGCTTGGGTGTGCAGCCTCATGGAAACCAGCACCAAGATAAAAGCCCAGCCTAAAAAAATACAGCCCAAAGTGGCCTTTGCTGAAGTACAAGATGGAATTTTTAGTTCAGGTTTTTGAGACAAAGCACTGTGATTAATAAAGAAATCGGTGCAAATCTCCCCCCAAAAAAGGAAAGTGGAGTTGTCAAAACAGCTGGAATAGCATCATGCTCTCCTCAGTCTTTGGCATTTGCTAAAGAAGGGTCTGGAAAAGGTCAGTGCCATTTGTTTCCTAGCAAGGCTTAAATGAGTGTCAGCCCTTGAGGTGGGGACTGGCTAGTCTGACAGGGCTTAATTTACAATACCAAGCCTTGGTGCCCTGCAAAACACCCCAGCGCGGGCAGCCAGTGCCAAAAGCTGCGCACCACTGCAGTCATCCTCGGGAAGCTGCTCGGGGGATACTGGCCTCTGCGCCACATCGAGGCTCTTCTCTAACACAGCATGGGCACGCTCAACCGTAATCACCCGTCCCATCAGAGCTGACTGGGCTTTTAAGGTACATATTTAGAAGGAAGGTGCAAAAAAACCTACCTTAATATTCCAGCTGGTACCTAATCCCTTAAACTCTCCTGGAGAGGTGCTTTTCATTTCCAAAGAAAAGTGAGTTAATGTTCTTGCCAGTGCTGTTAATCAGAGCAGCAAAGCCTCTTTTCATCACGCAGGGCCCAGGTGACTGTTTCCAAGGGATTAGCTGTTACTGCATTTAGTTCAGTAAAGAGTTTATCTCCACCACGTTCACAGAGGCTAACTATGAAGACATTCGCGTGCTGACACCTCGAACAGCCGCAGGGCTTGGAGCGCACCCGGGGAAGGCATGAAATGGTAATCACTAGGAGTAAGGAGTTTTTCCACTGGTCTCCAGCACAAGAAGCCAGGGCAAGACACAGGTCTCTTTGAGGGATACGGCCACTGCCAGCAGACTGGGGTCTCCAAACAAGAGAAGGGTGAGGGAGCCAGGGGCAGTAGAGGGAAGATTTTCAAAGGTCCCCTGTCCTGGTTTCAGCTAGGCTAGAGTTAATTTTCTTCACAGAAGCTAGTGTGAGGCTGTGTTTTGGATCTGGGATGAGAAAACGTTGATAATGCGCTGATGTTTTGAGTTGTTGCTAAGCAGTCAAGGACAGTCCAGCTTCTCATGCTGGTCTGCCAGCGAGAAGGCTGGGAGTACATGGGAAGCTGGGAGGGGACACAGCTGGGACAGCTGACCCAGGCTGGCCAAAGGGATATTCCATCCCATATGACGTCATGCTCAGTATATAAAGCTGGGATGAAGGAGGAACGGGCAGAGGGACATTTGGAGTGACAGCATCTGTCTTCCCAAGAAACCATTACGCATGATGGAGCCCTGCTTCCCTGGAGATGGCTGAACACCTGCCTTCCCATGGGGAGCAGTGAATGAATTCCCTGGTTTGCTCTGCTTGTGTGTGGCTTTTGCTTGACCTATTAAACTGTCTTTATCTCAAACCCTGAGTTCTCACTTTTACTCTTTTGATTCTCTCCCCCATCCCACCATGGGGGAGTGAGTGGCTGCGCGGGGCTTAGTTGCCAGCTGAGGCTAAACCCCAACACGCCTCCAGGACAGTCACCAAGTCTTTCAGCAATCTGTCTGCTAATGGTCACACAGCAGCTGCCATCAGGGACGTGTGGTTGCCAAACCCATGAAACATGTATTCCAGAGAGCCTCTGAAAACTGCATGGGGTTAAACCATTGGACTTTTGCCACCAACATTAATCTGGAGCTCAGTCAGACTCTGATAAACACTACGAGCAGGGAGCAGTGCTAGAGGAAGCACTGGTGTCTGCAGTCACCCTAAAGGTTTCAAAGGAGACAACCAGTTAAGCATCCAGGCTCTTCTCAAACCAGTGCGAGCTTCCAGCTGATGAAAAGCAATCATGTTTTAAAAATCTAGATTTTGCGCACTGCTGATCCCTCCAGCATTGATCAAGCCTTTCAAATCCTAACTCATTGCCTGCTCCATCCTCTTGAGCAACAACTCAGGTTTCCGTTAGTGCCAAGGACAAACACTGACGCTTTGGGACTGCTTCCTTAAACTCTTCAGCAGACCAGAGGGAAATTCATATTCTTCCCTCTTGCTCATCAAGAAAGCAGGCTGGGGTGAGGCTGGAAAGGCTTATAAAGCCCTGAGTACCCAAGGATAAGGAATTCCACTCTGATGCTGCCTCCCCTGTTACCCACAGCCTTGCAGGCGGCTCTGCCGGCATCTCACACCAGCCGGCCGAGTGCTCACGGCCTGCTGCATGCCAACACGGCTGCCTGCAGCCCCAGAGAGTGCTTTTGTAACAGTAGTGTCAAGTGGCTGAACGAAGAAGTATCAGAAGAGAGGGCTGGAAGGAGAATGTCTTAAGATGCCAATAAGCGGGACATGACTGGGCATTTAGAAAAATGACAAAGGCAATTTCCACAAATGGAGACAGGAAATAAAGGAGAAATGAGACTGAAGGCTGAAAACAATTTCCTAGTGTTTGACATGCTCTAAAATTAGTGCTGTAATAGATCTCATCAGCCAGCATTTATTTTCAATTCTAAAGACAAGAATTCAAATAAGCAAGCTGCAGCAAGAGAAGCACTTGCTTAGCTGAACAGCCAACCTTTAACACAGGCAGCAATACAAATGCAAACCTGGCTATTCCATTCCTTCTGTCTC
>NW_010563036.1:21030-26170 GCF_000687285.1 Phaethon lepturus
AAAGGACAACTCAAGTTGTAGACCCATTTTTGCTTGACCACATTACAACCCCACCATTACACAGGTAACAGAGCCTCCGGAGCAGGGAGGGCCAGGCTGCCCACAACAGAGGTGCTCCAGAGGTTTGCTGCATTCATACAACGGTACGAGACAACTGAGGGAGTCCCAAAGTTACTCTGTCTGGATAGGACCTGAAGCAGCAGGTTACACACCACGCTTAGAGAACCCTCTGCTGTTAACCATCCTACGGATCTCACTCCTGGCATCCCCAAGGAACAAACCCTGCTCACCTGGCTCATGCCTGGGCAAGGAAAACCCGACTGCTCTGCTGTCTTGCCGTGACTGCACAGGGCCAGCTCTCACCTGGCTGGGCTCAAACCCACTCCAGCCCCCAAACCCCGCACATGGGTTGGTGCGGCCAGACCCCAGGAGGCAAGCAGGGATGCCCACTAGTACTCATCAGCAGCCTGCTTGCTGCTGTGCTGATCTGCACGCCTTGAGGACCTGGCCCACAAAGTCCTGCCACGAGCAAGGGCTACATGTTTAACTGAAAAAACAAGCAGCGAATCACTACAGGCTTTATCTCACAGTTACACTCCTCCTCTTTCAAACACGCACACACCAGGTACAGGTACCGCACACACCACAAGGCTGCGGCGCGCCAGGGGCACACAGCACTGCCTGGGTACCTCTGGAAAAGCCACCAAGGGGAGCACTGATGTGACGCATCCATTGCTCTTTCAAAGTTTCAGAAGAACTCCCTGATGGCAGAGGAGAACTGGCAGCGTCACTCAGCTATGAGGTGTCAGAGATATTTCAGGCAGCCAGATATTCCCCTGCAGAAACCTAGAAAAAGTCACCTCCTCACTCCCTCAGCTGCCTCTCTTTGCTTTACTGCTAACATGGATGTGACTCACTAGAGTTGGGTTTATATTAAACTCCTGAAACAGATTGTTTGGCTGTTATGTAAATCCAGTAAATGTTAAAATACTAGAATAAATCAGTCAAGTACTTGCCATAGACAGCTCTCCAGAGACATCCATGAGCTTTTTTTTTTTTTAAAGGGAGAGGTGTCAAGAGATGAGGGGGAACAAAAAAATAATAATTAAAAAAACCCAAAACATACAGCCTTTCAGCAGAGGAAAATCTGTGCTGGTGGATGCAGTGCCCCCATCAGTGCTGTTACCCATCTCCTGCCCAGCTACATACAGGTAAATCACCCAATTGCTGCTCTGCACAGGTGAAGTTATGCAGCACCTGCAAAAACACAAACTCTGTGTCAGCAGGACTGCCTCCTTACCACACCACATGAAACAGCAATGCCACCTCAGGGGAGGTCAGCATGATAGTACTGATGCTGAAGTTTGGACTTCAGCCATACCATGCTGTAAAATAAAATAAACCCAAAACCAGGCATGAAGGTGCTACTTCCCATCCTGCGGCTGGGAGGGAGGTTCTGCTTTAGGAGCTGCCCCTCTCCCGCGGAGCAGAAGGTATCTGCCACCAGAGAAAAGTCTCCTGCTCACAGTGACATCAGCAAGCAGGCACAGGAACAGATTTTAAAATTTGCAAACACAAGTGTTTTTACCAGAAACCTGACTCCAGGATTTTAAACAGTCTACAGGCCAAAGGATTAGTCAGAAAAATTATCTGGCAAATAATCTGCAACAATAAGCAAAACCAGAGCATATCACCATCTGCTCACAGATATCGCCTAAGACAGAAATAAGGAGCCTTCAAATTAAACTCTTCACTTTGTATCTAACTGTTGATAACCAAGCCATCGTACTCCAAATGCTCCTATACCTACATTAGCCACAAAAATAAGACAGGTAGAAACGAGGACCCCAAACCCTAGTTGCAATGTAAAACCATGTTAGTTGAGATGCCACTTGAATAGGCCACATCCAGCCCAGATTCAGAGGCTGCCCCAAGTGCCATATTCCCTATCATACTAAAGAGCAGCTGGAGCCTGTGACTCCCTAAATACATGAGGGCCTCCAGGATTAGCACACCATGGGGCACATCTGGGCAGAAGACAGCAACCCGCCTGGCCTGTGTGCAGGCAGAGCGGAAGCTCCATTTCTAATTGCCCCAGAGATGAGATTGTAAAGCAATATAGTCACAGCCTTGAAATGTAGTGGAAGAGATCTCTGAGCTCTGTTTAATTAAATATAGTCTGGGAAAGTCTCTGCTTTTGTTAAACACTGCCTCAAAAGAACAAAGCTGAGTAATCCACCAACGGAAAAAAACCATACTCTTTAGCTACAAGGTGTTATTATTATTATAGGCTTAATATCAAAATGGCTTGTTCAGCTTATAACGTTAGACTGGAGCAAATGTTCCCAGCCTTGGCAAGACTCAGAGATACTACAGATCTACATTATACACCTACATAATCACTTCAGGTTGATATGGAGAGGAGTCTCCTGCCTGGAGAGGCAAGGAATTGATTTGCACCAGGTTTCCATGGCACAGGAAAACTGCTTAGGCAGATTAGCAGAAGAGCACGTATGTTGTAATGGTCACTGACAGGGATGGGAGCCAGCACTGCAGCAAGGCCAGCAAGTCAGTGGCAGGAATGGATCTCTTTGCCCAGGGCCAGCAGCATTACAGATGGGTGGCTGCAGGAACCGTAAACACTGACAACACAAGCACAGGCCATCAGGGAATGCTCTGCAGGTGTTCTGAACAGAGGGCACTTTGACCAGCACTGTATGTTTGACGCTGAACTTACACCCTGATTAAACTCGGGCTACTGCTTCCTTGCTTTGCCCTTCTGCAAAATAGGGGTGATCACATATAAACACTTAGGTAAAAGGCTTTGGAGCAGTGGGTTAAGCAGTATTACTGCTACTGAGTCTGTCCTTGGGGAATCCAACCCACAGCAGCAGCCACCAAAGCTCCATGCCGTTGTAGCAGTGCTGGGGCTGGCGAGGCACCGCTGCCACCAGTGCCCCCCGCCTCCCCGCAGGTGCGGCCAGCCCCAGGCTGACTCGCATCTCAAACACCCACTGCAAATAATAACTGTTACAATCTGAGACTTCCAAGAAACATTTAAGGCTCTTTTTGAGCATTCAGTGAAGAAGAATCTCTCACTTATCAAGTTGAAAAACAAACTCCTTCTCTGTCTTTTATTTGGTAATTAAATGTGTTCATTGTATTCGGATCTCTTTTTTTGTGCATAATGTTTTTCCCATCTGTTTGATTAAAAAAGAACCCAACCACCCAGCTTCATTAAGCTAATTAGATGCATTCAGCCATTGGTTAATATTCTGAAGTACTTCACAATTTTCTCCCCAGTTATTAAATCTCCTCGAAGGATTTTATTTCCCCGTGCTACACTCTTTAATAGCCAGCACCCAAGTCAAATTGCATTTGCCCACTCCTTACACATATGCAAACACCCCACTGACTCCTTCAATGGCGTGTGATCCAAGACACTCAGATAAATTCATGCCTGGATCTGACACTGTTCAGTTCACCCTGACCTCAAAGCACAGCATCTTCCTCCCTCTGCGCAATATGGGTTCAATACTGCCCATGGACTGCTGGAGGATGATGAAGTGTTAAAGAAGCACCACAAATTCTTTTTCCTGGGGAGCTGTGTCCAGCTGAAGACTGTAGGGTTATTTCTCTTTCAGGGATCTCTGTTGCATAGTTATTCCCCATATGAACTTTTAATGGGAAAAATGGTCTCAGAAAGGCTTGGGACCACAGTCCGAGATGGACCATCCTAGAGGATGAAAACTAACAACTGAACTGGTGTAGCAGCAGCACGGCCATGCGGCACCACCAAGTTAGCCTTGCTGGCAGTCCTGTGAAGGCTTCTAAGGTGTCATCTTAGGGTTCAGGTTTCTGTACTAAATTGCAGTCAGGCAAGTTCTACCTGCATCCTGGACCTCCAACACACCACTCTCCCCAAGCTCTCTGCTCCATCACAGAGAGCATGCAGCACCTCTGAGGCTCGGTCTCCACATATCCCAGCATGGCTGCCCCACTGCTCCTCCAAAATGACCCAAGTTTTGACTAGCACTGCCCCCCAAGCAGCGCAGCCCCGAACCAGAGCAGTCCCTGCTCAGCCTCAGAAATGGTCACAGGACAAGGATCCTTCAGGACCAAGCACTGTGGGCAGGCAAAGGGAAAGAATGGTGCTATAAGGATGGCAGGAAAGAGACTGAAGATGAGAGAAGCAGCATTAAGTCACCTTGTCCTAGTAGAAGCAGAACTGATGACTGGAGCCCCTCATCTTTCCTTCACCATAGCATCTTCTCCCTCTACCCAGCCATCCATTTCCATGAAAACTTTAATTTTTGAAGACTTAACCACTGCAAGACTCTTGAGTCCAGAAGGACAAAGGCTCCAGAAGCTGACAGGTGACAGGGTGGGAGACAGGACTGACAGAGATACACAGCAGATGTCTGGTTTGTCTTTCGCACAGGGTCTGGTTTCAAAAAAAAAAAAAATTGGTTTCCTTCTAAGTAGACTCCGATATACTTGGTTCTAGTGTCACCTCCTGGCCTCAGCTGACACCAAGACCTCCCACCTTGAGAAGGGCCTACAAGAGATACCAATGAAACTCTGCACTCATGTGCATTATGGACTCATTACTGCACTTTCTTCCTCAACCAGCACTAAGCTTGAGATGTAGGTCAAGAGCTTCTAGAAAACAAACTAGCAGATCGTTTATAGGAAAAGCCATATTGAGTCAGGCCACATATCCACCTTGCCCTGATTTCTGTCTCCAACAGGGGCCAAGTAGCAGACACTTGGAGGGGTGCTGGTGCAGAAATTAAGAGCTTAAAAATAGTAATGATAATCAGGAAAAGTTTAGAGTTTGTCCTCCTGACAGCACCTCCCAGCTTCAAGCAGTCGCTCAGGGAGCCCTGAGAGCACATCTCCAGATCTCTCTACCACCATTTTGAAGCTATTTATTTTTTCAGCCTCCACAACACTGGAGGGAATCGAGCTCTGCAACGTGACAGGCGCTGCACAGAAAGCACTATTTGTACCATACCTGCTGGCCATGCGGGGAAGTTCAGGCACCGCCAACACCCATCTCGTATGGTATTAGAAAGGATAAACCCCCCACACACACATTCACCGTGCCATGGCAGACCCCAACACAGGGTCAGCAGGA
>NW_010563036.1:26201-38964 GCF_000687285.1 Phaethon lepturus
ACACAAATACTCTGTATAGTGTTAGAGCAAGACAGAAGGGCAAGGGAAGAAACTGTCCTCTTCTATTTGCTTCAGCAATCCCAACCCAACCTCCATTATTTGGGTTTAGAGAAAAGAGCCGGTATTCATTCTCTTGCTATAAAAGATGGTTACACTTGCACGAAATTACTTGGTGGTAATTTAACTGAAGGAGAAAGAAATTTAAAGGTTGATGCAGCTGTGATTTGACATGGGCTGACCTGGGGCCTGAGGAGAACCTTAACAAAATTTCCTTCAGGCCAGCCTGTTCTCCTTGGCTCACACTGTAATTAGCTTTCCCTTTTTGACATCCAGGCAGAGAGCCTAGACCAGCACTTGAAAATTTGGCCAGGTTATTACAACTTTTCAATAGCCCGGCAACAGCACCAATTAATATAGAGCTCACTGCCCCACTGTGCTTAATGCAGTAAGGCACAGGGGAAGGCAAGCTTTGGCTCAAAGAGCTTATAATCAAAGCAGGCATTAAAGAGAGCTTAAGAAATTATCCCCAAAAGGCTAGTGTCTTTAAGTGGGTGCTGAACTCCCTTGAAAGTCTAGCCCTGACTGACACCTGCACAAACAAGCCTAATGTGTCTGTTTAGGGAGCAGCAGCAAGGAAAACCCTACCAAATGACAGGGTTACCATTTGAGGTGTGATTTTTCAAAATGCTCATACAATATAACAGCATTTGTGACACATTGACCACTCAGTAGATGAATCACACTCCCAGTAAAAAAAGATAACATTTCACTCGTTCCTTAATGCTTCATTTGTCTTCCAGGCTTGGAGCCTTCCAAGTTCAAGTTTTCAACCATTTCTCTGTCATCCCAAGGTATTTCTGTATGCCATTTATAAATGACAAGGTGAAAGTCACCCAGTTACAGGCCTCCAGCATGTCCTGAAGGCACCCAAATACCATGCTCTGGCTGCACACAGAGCTCTTAATTTGTCTTTGTGAAACTTGCTCAGAGAGCACGATACAGACAACGCTCACGAGCTGCAGGCAAGGTGGGATGACCTCCCCATTGCCCCTTCACGGGTGTACAGCTTTTGTAAAATCTTATTCTAGTTAGACTGAACAGCCAACGGCTCTGCAGGCCTTCAGAGAGGGGAAAGATGTAGGATCAGGCCTCATTCCTGACAAGCTCTGCCTTCCTGAGCACATGGCCTTCCCCTGGGGAGACAGTCAAAACAAAAGGGAGAGGACGGAGGGCTGGGTCTGAGGTCCTGGGAAGCACACAACAAGGGGCTATTCTGCATCTCCCATCACCAGCAGTATTTCTTTATCTTAGCCTTAAGGAGAAATTAGAATTGCCAAAGGACTAATTCAGGCTGTTCTTAAAGTGCCCCCAAGGAGTAAGTGAGCTCTGCTGCACATCTCACCAGCCGTGGAGGAATCAAGGCACAAACAAGGCTGTAAAACCAATGTCCACATTAGTCCAACTCAGAAGCGGTGCTGGCTTTCATCCAGGGTTTACTCCAGATGTGCTCCGTGTCCTGCATCCTGGGCTTTGGCTGCTTTGCACACTGCTTTCCTCACCAAGGTCCACAGCAGGGACAACGGCCTTGTCCTTCTGCTGAAAGGGCCACAGGTCCCAACAGGAAAAACAAAGGCGCAGATTTCCAAAGGGTGCTTTACTCCCTTGAATTCCCTTTATTCAGGCTGAATCCACCTCCTGCCACCAACTCAAATCACCTTCCCAGCATACCAGTTCAGGGAAACTGGTCAGAACCCATGGGAGTACCAAGCAGGATGCTACTGCCTGGGAGAGACCTGCAGCAGTGCACAAATGCACTGCAGAAGGGAAACCTACCCTTCAATTTGCTCCCCTCACTCCCAAGCTTCTTTTTTGTTTCCCTTAAGATGTCTGCAGCTAAATGAACACATTACAGCAGAAATTTCATTCTTAATTTGTCCCTTGGGTGTTTTGCTGACCCTACCAGGAACTATATTTAAATGTGCAATTTCCTGGCTAGGCTCATTTGCAGTCCCTTCCCCCCCGGCTGCCTGTACAAGTCTGGCCCAGAATCCAATTAGCTACTACCACCCTTTAAATCAAAAGAATTAAAAAACTCAAACAAGAAAAATAAAATTAAGGGGTTTAATTACATCATTCTTATTATATGGCTAAATACTTGCAACTCCCGTGTTCTCTGGGAGGTGGGCCTGAAAGGCTAGAAAAGTGACAAGTTTCCAAGCATTCAGAATTGTAGCTAGAACAAGCAGTTTGACAGGAGAGCACTTCTGTCCACCCTAATCAGCGCAGGTTTGGTTCAATACACTTCAGAGCCAGATGCAGGACCTGCCTGGCACCGGGGGAAGGAACAGCTAGCTGCTCCCCAACATCTGAGAGAGGTGTGGCAAGCCCAACAGCTTCCAGCTCCATACATGAAGGAGCAGCTGCAGTCCAGCTGGTTTTAATGCTAGGAACTTTGTTTCATCATCCCTCAGATGCCTGGGAGGTATTTCAGTTGCAGTTTTCAGAGGAGTCTGAAGTAAAGGGCCCAAAGTTTCAGAAGGCTTTGGGTCATCTCTTCTACTACAATCACAGCTTGTGGCAGTTTCGGTATGGGGAATGGGACTAGGACAAAGAACAGCAAGGCTGTGGTTTATACTTTGCCAGAGACAGACATCTCCCACAGACAAGACCAGAGAGCACCCAGCTCTGTTTCTGAATAAGTGACCCAGCAATCAGAAGACAGGTTTGCTTCTGGAATTTTGCTGGTGTCACACTTACTCCTTGACCAGTTTCAGCTGGCCACAGTGGCAGCCCCTGTGTTCCCAACAGCCCCGGCTTTGCACAGGAATAAGGCCAGGAGGATGTGGATTCCCAAGGCCTTATAGCCCAGGTCTTCACCATGACAGAGGGTTATTTCACTCCTTTCCCTGTCATGTCCTTTAAGGCTCCAGCTTTTGCAGGTCAGGTTCCCAAGCGAGTGCTGCTGTGGCTTTTCAGGTGTAACAGTGACTTTGGAACACCTTCAGAGTCCCTTTTGGGCAGGCTTCTCCACTCCCCCTCCAGCTGAGCAGCCTGTGCTCAAGCTCTTGGCTTCCTGCCTGCCTCCAGGAGCCGCTCAGTTGATCCCCACAAAGCCTTTGGCTCTGGTGAGTCTCTATAGGACTGTCTAGCCAGAGGATAGGGCTGTGCAGGGCTGGAAGAGTCAGGGCCTATGAGGTTGGAAGACATGAGGCAAGCAGACATGCCATTTGCCTCAGAGCTGGCTGACCACAAGTGCCCCAGCCTGGACACAGGACTTCCCAACAGTCAGCACTGCTCAGCTTGGGAGATACGAGGGCTGCACAAGGGTTCAGAGGAGGTCAAGGACCATGGTGCTTCTCAATGTCAGCAAGTGAGGAGTGGCTGGGATGACTTTGATTCAAGGTACTAACTGTCCAGGTACAAGCAAGCTGCCTTCAGCTGCTGGCAGGAGCTCAGTCCATCCGGAACAGTGTGGTCACCTGTACCGGCTCCTGAAAAGCACAGGGGCTTCACTCAGGCTTGCTGTCCCTCTGGAGCCACTCCTGCTACCAAATCAGGGGACTGCAGAAATGCCACCAACTTTTTCATGAGAGAGTGTTAGACAGACAGCTCAGCCTCCTGGGGAGTGGAGCAGGAAGGGGCTTAGTCTGAGTCACAGGCTTCTGGCCAAGAAAACAGAACGAGAACTGCAGAGACACCAAGTGATCCACAGGTCATGCCAGTGGAACAGACAGCTTCAAAGAGGCTCAGATCAGTACACTTGCATGGTGGGACAGGGATTCTCTACAGGAGGGAGCTCTGCCAAAATAAATTTATTAAACTACAAGGATGAAATATCTTCATTGACTCCCCAATCCCACACCTTTCCTTTAGAGGGGAACAGATACACATGGACAGAGCTGTCAGACGCTTTTGCAGAAAGCCATCGGCCAGGAAGAGAAACTGCCCAGGAGATGAACAGCTCTGAGCCCTCATCCTCCTCTCTTGCATGCAGTTACACTGACAACTTGCAAAGCTTCCAAACATGCTAGAAACCAGTCTGATGGTGAAGTGTCAGCATGTTTCTAGGTTAATAAAAGTTGGGGCACGGGCGGAAAGAGGGAAGGAAGGAGACTGATTGTCTAAGACAGAGACTGGAGTGGATTTCACAGCAGGAGAATGTTTCAGGCCAGTGAAATATGTATTCATACCTAAAGAGCATGGAATATTAAAGACTCTGGAAGGTTTCCTTTCCTCCACACGATCTTAATGGAATGAGACTGTCAGCACTTTGCAGTAACCACAATACACCCGCAGTGAATCCAGGTGTTTGAGTTTTTGCTGTGAGCTGGATAAAAAACACCTTGGCATTGCAGCCATGCCATTAGCAGGAGGCTGGTGCACCCACTGCGAGCAGCAAGCAAGGGCAAGCAGCCTCAGCCCTGAGAGCTGCAAGGGCCAGGGGCCTCTCTGGGAATGAAGGGAGGGGGCTTCCCCAGGAAAGCCAGGCAGGCACTAAGCCAAAGGCAGCCCAGCAACAGGCTACCCTGGAGTCAAATCTGAGGCACTGCTTCAGCTAACAAACAGCTCTTTTTGAGCGCATCTGCAGTCCTCTGACTCAGATCTAGAGGCTTATTTTCCATTGCTGTGGCACTTCAGACTCAGTTATCACCTCTGCCTGATGCTGTACAGAGAAAACACTAGTCCCTGCTGTGAAGTTTATGCTCTTAACACAAGAAACAATGAGGCAAGCAGACGGGCGTTTGGAAGAGCATGGGGAAAGCTGTACTGGTTTTGTTCATCATTAGGTGGCTAGGAGGACATGCCACAGAAGAACTGATTCCCACAAGTGGGGCATAATTTTATATTGCCTTTTTGCATCTGTTATAACCATTCTGGATGACAGACTGTTAGATACAGTGGCATTCGGGTGCCGCATAGCCGCTTTTTGCCTTCTTGGATACAGCAGATTCTGAAAGTTAACAAAAAAATGCCAGTTCCATTCTGCAGTCTGACTTAAATCAATCTATCTGGCATTAAGGAATGGACTCCCAGCAAATACTATGAGTAAACCATGCCTTTTTACTATTGCTTCAAGGCAAATTACAAGCACTGCTCACATCAATACTGTATGAGAACGGAAAAGCAGAAGCCTCATCAGAGTATGGAAACATGCTGGAAGAGATGCCTGATTTCTCCAACTTGTAAGCACACAGTAACGTGGCCTGATTTGGCAGCTGAGAGCCCTGAAGTTCATAACCACTACTACAGGACAAAGGCAGGCAAAGCCTACATCACACCTTTGAGCGGTCTGGACTGAGCTGACGGCACTGCAGAGGAAGGTACTCTCAAGCTTGCATAACTCTTCCTTCTGCTTCTTTCCTCAGATGTTCACACTTCTCCAGCCTTCACTCTGCCAGTGCTGTGCAGATTAGACAAGCTGAGCCAGAGGACCTTGTTTTCACCATTCCAACAAATCGCACCCTGCACACACAGCACACGTTTCTGTTCCCTCTGCACTCAGCAAGGGTTGGCCTGACAAGCTGCACTCAGACATCTTCCACTTCCCCAGGCCCATCTCTCAGTCTGGGGATGAGGTGCTGACACAGCAAGGCAAAAAACCCTCATCTCAGGCCTGTTTTACACTCTGCCTTGCTGAGCTGGGAGCCGCAGATGTTATTAACCTTTGTCAGTCAAGCTACCTGACAGCTATATAGAAGGGTCAATCCAAACTTCAGCATCAAAGCATCTCATCAGTAAGAAGTCAGTGGATGTATCTTCTGTCCTCATACTACCACTTGAGGCAGGCACGCCGCTAGCACAAGCAGACCCAAACCCTTGGTTCCAGCATAAATAGTATCACAGAACAGCACTACTCAGGCAGCATTACCAGAAGCAGATGCTAGCAAGTGTCAAAATTAAGACTTGACTTGTCTAAGTGGATGGCTTATGCATGTGGACTGTAATAATTTTTGTCACAGGAACACTGCACCAGGTCCTGCTGCCTTTCAAGTATCTTGATTTCTTTGGCACAGGGCTACCACTTTCTATATGACCAGTACCCAAACCCAGTTCTCTCTCCTCCCCTCAGTTTTTCCACACTGATCTGTAACTGCTCATAAAGACAAGGAGGGAAGCTCAGAAGCAGCAGAACACACTTTTCCAAGGCAGCACTCAACTCCCCTGAAGGGCAAATTCATCCTTTTTCCTTCATGTTACCATCAATCACTTTTCACATGCCACAGCAAGGAAGCCTCCTTCCCAAAAGGAGCTGTGATTCATCCTCAGATCACATCCATCCCAGGCGCCTAACAAGGAGGTAGCTCACACATCTTCCAGCTTCTCATCCACAAACAGGCAAGGTCCCATGTGCTGGGGTTGTATGAGGGGAAGGGAGGGTCTGGTAGCAGACACCCAGCATGAAGCAACAGTTACAGATCCTCTTCTAGCAAGGGTCCCTTTGAGCATCCCAGTTTCTCTTCAAGAGCCCACATCAGAGCAGCAGATCAGACTAAGACCATCAGCTGCAAGGAGGTACAGAGGCAGGAGAAGAGCTCCAGTGATGCCTGCATGTTGCCAGTACCATGGTGAGGCAGCACAAAGGCAGGAGCTAGTGGAGAGTGACTTGACAGAGCTGGATGCAGCAGCAGAACAGCATGGGAGCTGGTAATTAAAGCCAGCCTCAGGTAGGTATGCATGCACAGAGTACTCTGCAAAGCTGTGCTGGCACTTTTTTCCCTGCTGCTGCCCGGTTCCTTCAGTTTTATCTACTGTAGATGTGACAGCCTGCAACTGTGGGCTTCATGAGGCTGTGCCCATGCTACCTGTGTGCAAAAAAAATCCTATCATCACCAGCTCTTTTGTGTTTTTAGGACTCACTTCTATTCTACAGAATAGAAACTTGAACTACTGCCTAGAGTGGGAGCAGGGAAGAAGAGACAGACACCCATGATAATGTCTTTGTCATGACTACAAGAGATCAACAGCAAGATAGTAATTAATACGTACACCGTACAAAAGCAAGGCAAAACAAAGAAACTATGGGGTGGCTGGTCCAAACTTTGCTGCACTCACAAGACTGCACGATGAAATTGTGAATAATCTCTACAGCACAGGGACAGCTGAGAAACACAAGCCACCAGGAGGAGGACAGCAGCATCTGACTGCAGAGTGCTGTGCCAATACGATACCAAACTGTCAAATGTAGGCACTGAAGTCCAGGTCACTAGAGTATGATGATCTCACACCCCTTGGTACCACTGATTCACACCTTCACCACAGTCACAAATCCAACACTAACACATCCTCAGAAGGTGTTATTCCGCCTGGGCTTTCACAGCACTTTATTCCTCCCTTTCCCACCCTTGCCAAGACCCTCACATCTGCTCCTAGTTTAACACCCAAGCTAAGCACTCAATGTTTGGGTCTATCTGCATTGAAGCTCCAGGTTACCAAGGAAATCTGTAGTCAGATGAAACAATGAGTCGTCTTTGTTGAAGAACTCATTCAATCCTTCTCCAATTGAAAGCCCTGTGGGTTTGTAGGACTTGCTTCCACTTAGCATGCTTAGAGTTCAACAGCCATAGCAGAAATCCATGTAAAGTGAGAACACTAGAGGGAAGGATTTCTTCTTCTAAGGTTGAAGAAAATGTTACCTGCACAGCTGTGCAAAGTCAGGAGCCTTGCCCTCCACAGCTTCCCCGTCAGAATAAGGGCCTAACAGCCATCCAAAATGTGTCATTAATGCTTTGTCCTCACAAGGTCACACAATTATGGAGCCCCTTGGCTAAGAAAAGCAATCAGCATACCCCAGAAGCTTTCATGGGATATTGCACAGGAACTGCAGCTTTCAGGGAGCTTCTCTTCCCTTCACCTTGGCACACAGTGCTCTGCTCCTGACGGCTTAATACAGATCCCTCTGAAAAAAAACAAAAAGTGAGGCAAATGAATTTGGATCTACCAGCCTCAGGGGAGCAGTTGCCACTTGGCACCAGCATCAGCAGAAAGGAAGGCTGGGCTTCCGTGGCTTTCCTGCTAGTCCAAGACATACACATGGCTGCTCTGCAGAAAATACAGGATGGAAACAAGAAAAAAGGGAAGGATGCCTCTATCTCAGGAAGACGTACATTCGAGCGCTGCTCCAGCAGACAGTGGCATATCACAGCCTCACTGTTTACACTCACACCAGAATAATTAGAGCAAGTCACTTAACTAGCTAAATATTTCACCATAAACTCCCAACAATAGTGAAGAATTAATCACATTCCACAGTCTTCCCTGAACACAGCCACCAATGTGCAGAAACACTGAAACCACCCAAACAGGCTAAATTAATCCCATGTGGCTTCTGGCAAAAAGACCCACAGAGGTACTCACCCTAAAATGATGCCTGCCCAGGGCAGCAACCCAAGAGAAACAAGTCCTCAACAAACCACACCTTTATCCACAAGTCATGACTCAGTTCATGTGCTGGGTGCCATCAAAAAATAAAATACAAGGGTTCATATTCAGCCAGGTCCACTCCCTAAGTCAGCAAGTTTCTGGGATAAGAAGCTCCCAGCTGCCATGGGACAGCCTTGCCTTTCAGCTACAAGCCTCAGCCCACTGAGAAGCCACGTCCTCAAAAGGTTTTGACCTTTCAGGAGAACTTCCCCATCCAGGGACACAAGCACATGAAAGCAATAAAAAAAATTCTCCAATGTCATGACTTGACACTTTGACAAATATTTACACTTCTTCCTCTGTTTCTGTCCATATCACACCAAAAAAAAACCTGAAGACTGCAATAGAACAGGAAAATGTTTGTAAAGACTTAACCCAGTAGGAAAAGTGACCAACAAATCCAGACTGCAAGTTCCTAAGCAAGTTAGAACTGCAAGGTATGCAGTACTTGACTGCACTCCATCACTGATGATGAAGTCTGTAAAATGACCATGTTGGTGCAGGGAAAAATATAGACTGGAAAGCAACACATAGCTGGAAACTAGGAAAATAGGAAAGGTTGAATCAGATTTCCAGATGGATTTTTTTGATAGCCCTGATGTTTGAGTCTGGAAAAAAAGATGCTACACTTGCTAATTCATAACAACCCTTGAAGTAAGGCACAAGCCTTCTCTAGGAGCCCACAGGAGACCTCCCTGCTTCACCACATCTCTGGTTTCATCCCTTCTCCCCTGTGCCTGTCACCAGGTGCTGCTTCTCACCCAGACCAACTCCAAGGGCCCCCCATCTGTAGGGCAGGCAGCTCTGGGCCTGAGGCACACCACACTTGCTAGTGCAGGGCTGCTGCCCAGGGCCTGAGCAGTTCCATTTCTTGACAATTCTGCAACATCCTCCAAAGGAACCTGCAACATCCTGGTCTGGTACAGATGTCCCTAACTGAGCATGTTTTTCTGTGATTAAGGACTCAACCCTTAAAGCCACCACCTGTGGCCAACTACACAAGCCTGAGAAACATCTGAGTTTCTGAAGAGCTGGAAACATGCACATATACTTACACCTCACCCCCCACCACAAATCAGCAGCCATCCTCCCACACATCCCTGAAGTCACTGCAGCTTCTTCCCACTCTTATCTTTCAGATTAGCATCCTACCCCAATTTATCAATTATCAGGACTTCTTCTGTTTAGAAGATTTCAGACATTTTTCTCCAACCATGCTGAGCTTAACCACTGTCTTAATTAAAACAATATGCTGGACAACATGACATTATTTGATATCATTCATTTATCTGCTGTACCCAATGCTTTGATGCTTTACCTATCACAAGCATCACTAACTAACCTTCAGATCTGCCACAATGACTGCGTTGTGTCAACAATTGCTTCTGTACACTTCAATCATCCCCACTGCTTTTACAGCCAGTACCCACACTCATTTCTTCAACCACTTATTTTCTGATGACTGGGTCACCTCCCTGCATGTTGGATGCTTGCTTCTCAAAGCAAGTGACATCCTGTGCCAAAAATAAAGGACTGAAGATCAGAGCAGAAGAGACCATGAAGGGAAAGACATAAGAGGAAAAATTTTGATAAGGGTAACTTTATACCTAGTATTCCTCAGAGGTGTCTGCTTTCCTACTTTTTAAGCCATAAGCCAGTAACATTTTACCTCATACCAAGTGCATACTTGGTTTTCACACTGACAGCTCAGGCCTCGCTTTCATCCAAAAGACAAAGGAGTAACTCAACTCCTCACTGGTTCTCAGCGAAGGGACTGGCGCAGCTTCCCATCTTCTCCAACTGCCAAACTTCAGCAACAGTGGCAGGGCTGAGTAGCAGCAAGCATCTGCCAGAGGCTGTGCAGAAAGACGTGTCCCCACACTCTGAGTTAACGGTGGGTCAAAACCCACCCAGAAGCTTTGTTTGCCCACCCTCCTTCACACCCAGGTGTCAGGAGAACTCCTGTTACAGCCTAATACTGCCCAAAGCTGCGCTCTGCTGCTGATCTCACACAAACCATTTTCCCCAACACTGTGCCCAGCATCCTCAGACTCCCAAAGCCCAGCACAACCTCCATGTACGCAGAGCCTATGCTCCCCTACACCCAGTGTTTGTCAGGGCTTTGAGCTGCTGAACAGATCCACGGGCACTCCAGCTGCCCATCACCCTCCGCACTTTTGGGCAATACGGGGTATGCTCTCTCCAGGCATCTTCCCAAGGCAGAGTAATTGCACACATTGATTTCAGATGTTATCAAACAAACTGCCTTCCACAACTCCAGCACAGACAAAATCCTCACACTGAGCTGCCCACCAACACATCCCTTCCCCTCCACTAGCTTGGCATGCCCTGATTTACATCAGATGTATCCTCTCTGGCCCTCAGCCAGGCAGATATGTCCTCTGGAGACCCAAACCACCCTGCTAATAGTCCACAGAAGCCATCCAGCAACCCCAGCCTTTTCCTGAAGCCTCTTAAAAAAAGAAGTGCCTCCTTCCCCCACTCCTGGACAGCAATGACCCTATAAAGGCTCTTCTAAGGTCAGCACTGACACTTCACAGAAGACTTGGCTTTCAGACAGCACTGTTCTTTCCACAGTTCAAGAGAGGCTGGCACGAACAACTGGGTTAATACACCCTTCAGTAACTTCAGGGAACAAACACCAGCAAGAAGAGATGCTGTACTCTGGCAAGCAGACCCTTGGCTGAAGTACAGAGTGACACACTCAGCATAGTGCCACCTCCTCAAACCCAGCCAAGGTCTAAACCACGTAAGCTCTTGTGGTGACTGCTACCTAAGCAGCACTTCTTCCTCCAGCAAACAGAACACTGCTGCACTATCCTTCCAAACACCTCCTCTGCCACAGGCTGATGAGCTTCCCACTCTAGCCACCTCTCAAGAGCCCGTAAGGGAAGAGAAATCTCACAACCCCTTTCCAGCAAAAGAAAGCTGGGCCTTGAAAGTCTGGTTAGTGCAAGAACAATTGTATTGGGCAAAGACATTAGGGTTTAATTAACAACAGGCTCTGAAAGCCATGGCAGAAGTAAAGCACCAACAGACTGTGTGAAGCAATGTGAAACCTCAGCGCTCCCTGGGGCAATGCTGGAACAGATGAAGTCCCCTTGAAGCTCAGCTCCAGAAGAGGCTGGATGAAAAGCTCTGCCCACCCTCTCTGGGCCAGCAGCTGTCCTGGGAGCATATATACACTCACACATGTCCAACTCCAAGCATGCCAGCTCCGGCCCCAAAGCAAGAAGAAGAAATAGCTGGAGACAGTTCCAGACTGAAGGCACTTCATGCCAGTGAACACAGCTTGCCTCAAAAAGAAAAGTATCAGGATCCAGCGGCCCAGCACCTACTGTGACTTAAAGCCCAGCCTTCATACCGTATCAAACAATAACGTGCCTGAACTCCTCACTGGCATGATAAGAGGCTGGTGCTTACACTCCTGGTTGCTAAGATCTGGCCTTCTACAAGCAAAAGCCAAGAGAGAAGCAATTTATTGCTATGCCATAGATTAATCCTATTCACACCACGCACCCCAGCCTGAGCACAGGGTGCAGCGCAGCGAGCTGCGTCATGCACAGGGACATGCTGGAGCACGGCCCCGGCACGCTGGCTTCGGTTTTTCTCTTGAAGCAACTGAGATAACAGCTCTCCGCTTGCCTTATCCAGTTTCAAAAGAAACACTTCAAAGCCATCCCATGTCAAACACCAGAACAAATTGAAGCTGCCAGGGATGCCTCACAGGGAGGAATTAACACGTTATGGGAAGTGGCGCTGTACACTTTACTTGGAATCACAGACTGTTCTAAGTAGAAAAGCAACAGTTTC
The DNA here is from genome assembly GCF_000687285.1 of Phaethon lepturus. Lineage (NCBI taxonomy): Eukaryota > Metazoa > Chordata > Aves > Phaethontiformes > Phaethontidae > Phaethon > Phaethon lepturus. The sequence goes on from NW_010563036.1 coordinate 38,457, forward strand.
CTATTAAACAAAACCTTTTCCATTAAGTTACAACTACAACAGAAGGGTAATTTCAGCTTCATCAGAGCAGCTGAAGAAAGTGATATCCCTGCCAGATCAGCAGTTTTCCTTGTTCACAGCATACAGGCCTTTGAGACCTGCAGTTTATTTTCCCTCGGTGCCAAGGCAAGCAGAGAGCGGAGGGTAAGACCCTCTTCACGCCAGCCTGCCTGCCTGCGAGATGTGTGCTCTGAGACACTGCCAGGGCAGGACAGCTCAGACCAAAGCACTGACCCATGAGAAGACCCAAACTCTGAGAGCTCAGGCTGATCCAAGGCCAGCAAGGAGGAGAAGGAAGCAGCAACAGACCTGCATGGAGCTCACCACGCTTCTGACCTTCTCCTCTGCCCCCTCCCTCCCTGGAGAAATGGGAGAGAGATGACTGGTGCAACGGGAAAACTGCTCAAAATCCCTGGTTTTGAAAGGATATTTTTTTTTCCCCCCATTTATTTCTGTGTTTGGTAGAAGG
>NW_010563037.1:0-223 GCF_000687285.1 Phaethon lepturus
CCAGCGGGACATTGAGCCATTGACCACTACCCTCTGCATGCGACCATCCAACCAATTCCTCATTCACCCAACAGTCCATCGTTGAAAACCATACCATACCTGTCCAATGTAGAGAGAAGGATGTTGTGGGGGACCATGTCAAAGGCCTTTCTGAATTCCACATAAATGACATCCATAGCTCTTCCCTTGAATTCCACATAAATGACATCCATAGCTCTTCCCT
>NW_010563038.1:0-15600 GCF_000687285.1 Phaethon lepturus
TTTTTAGCAGGGCCTGTTGCAGCAGAACAAGGGGGAATGGTTTTAAACTTAAAAAAAGACGGTGGATTTAGACTAGATATAAGGAAGACATTTTTCACAATGAGAGTGGTGAAACACTGGCACAGGTTGCCCAGAGAGGTGGTAGATGCCCCTGCCCCCCTGGAAACATTCAAGGTCAGGTTGGATGGGCCTCTGAGCAACCTGATCTAGTTGAAGATGTCCCTGCTCACTGCAGGGAGGGTGGACTAGATGACCTTTAAAGGTCCCTTCCAACCTAAAGATTCTATGATCTCTTTGGTCCTGGCAGACCTGAGTGGTTAGGTGGAAAGAACACTGAACTCTGACGGTTCCTGGGATGCCTAATATAAACTAGTAGAAAACTGCAAGACGTATAGCTTTGTAGTTTGTGTTAGGGGCTGGATCAGACCCCACACCCTTCAATCAGAAAATCATAAAGATTTCTTCAGTTCATTAAATGTCCTTTCATCTCAACTAAGCCTGCTAGCTGAGCATAGTATTATCTGCATTTCAGTAAGAAACCAAGAGACTCTCAAATTTGATGATATGTCACTTATCACATTTACAATTCTGAAGAGATTTTTAAAATTTCATGCTTAATCATTTCACATATATAAATTATTTTACATGTGACTAAAACTAAAGAAATTGAATATGACAAAATATTTTATTTAGGTTTTGGGTTTGAAATTATTTAGATTATATGTAAACTAAAAGTTTTTTATAAAAACTGGAATTTGAATGTAGAGAGGAAACTGGTGAAGTTCAATGCTAGTTAATAATTTTAAATTCAGGTATGAATCTGAGTTTGTATGTTTCATCAAACACACACGCAGCTTTTTCTTCAGATGGAAAAGAAAATACTTAACCGTATTTTCTATGGAAGGTCAACCTTAATTGGAGTGAAGTAAATTAAAATCTTGTATTAAACTTTTAGATGATATATCCAATCCCTTTTGTAAACATAATATTGAAACCATACTGGATAAGAATCACGATTATTTGTGGAGTTGTTCTAATTCCACACATGGACTTTACAAGTTCATGCAGTCAGTGCTACTTGTAGTACTAATCCATTAACAAGAAGGTGGTACCATGGATGACTGCAGTCCACCTGGCCACCTCCATCCTGGCTGTGTATGTGTCGCTGCCTATGCTGACAGTCAAACTCAATGTAAAGATAATTTCATCCATTGTGAAAATTTGGACGACCTCCTTTTTTTTTTTAAACAGTGACTTCAGCCAGTTTACAGTGACTTTAAGCAGTTTTCTTTAACTTCTTTTCTTACAGAAGGTCTCTGCTTTTTCTTAAACATTTGCTGTGTTTTTTTCCCCTTTGCTAACTGACAATACAAAGCAATGATGGAGTTAGTGTTAAAATTTTGTGCTGAATTTTTTTAGGATTACAGCAGAGTTGCTACGTCTCCTCTGTGCAGAGTCACAAGTCAAAGAGCAAATAAAAATGTATGAAGGAGTTCCAGTCTTGCTCAGTTTACTCCATTCTGATAATCTCAAACTTCTATGGAGTGTAGTTTGGATTCTGGTACAGGTTTGTGAAGACCCTGAGACTAGTGTGGAAATCCGGATTTGGGGTGGAATAAAGCATCTCCTTCATATATTACAGGGGTAGGTTTTCAGTCTTCAGCCTTGTGGCCATTATATGTAATAGTTTCATGTATTAAGATATATTTGACCAAGCCCTATTTTATCAAATAGCATCTTTGTTTTGTTCAGCTGTATGTGATGTCTGCAGAAATTAAAAGGTTATTTAGAACATAATGAATAAGCAGTATTTTTTTCAGCTATGTGTATTTCATTGTTATCTTAAAGTATTTTTCGTATTTTCAGTGTATAAACTAAATAATGAATAGATGATAAATATGTCATTACTGTCTACTTAGTTTCCCTATTAGACACATATTTAGTGAGCTAGAATTATGAATATAATTGATGAATTTGGTGAAGGAATTTTCTGTTTAAAAGCTTGTTTATTTTTACAAAGTGTATTAGCTAATTTAGTGAAAAACATACAAATTTTCAGAACTCAGAAATGGTTAACAAAGATATATGAAGCCATTTTTTCACACTGCAATTTGATTTGGTGTTATGTTTTGGTTTTGTGTGGTTTTTTTTTTTTTCAGGGAAAGAAATCTTGTTTCCGATCACTCTTCAGTTGGAAGTTTATCTAGTGCAAACGCAGCAGGGAGGATCCAGCATCTTCATTTGTCAGATGATTTGAGTCCTGATGAGATGCAAGAAAATACTTTCTCACTGCAAGCAGGTAAGCTTATAAAGCCTAATACTCTGTTATGTGTTTATTTACAGTTGAGCAAAGGGATTAAAAATTGACGTTGTAAACATTTATACCTGCTTGAGGGAGTGGGAGTCAATACCAAGTCAACTGTATTTATTTCTAAATGTGCAATACCAGCATGTATTTTGAAAAAAACCCACTTTTTTTAGAAAGAAGCATAAGATAAAAGTATTAAGTACATGGGAATCATATATATTTCTTCCACCTGTAAAAACGTCTCAAACATATGTATGCTCTGTGTGTGTGTGTGTATATATATATTTATGTATATATAAATATATATATAAAAATAAAACTTTGCTTTTAGCCTGAGATTATTTTTATTTGGTCATATTTTTCCATCTATCCAAATTTACTGTGGTGGATCAATTATGAATTCATCATGATGGAACTCTTTCAAAGTGGTATTTTAAAGACTACCAGTCAGGCAAGGATTCCTCAGTAGTTATGGAGAGAATCCCGTTTAGAGGAGATTTCTCAATAGCTCAATAGCTATCCATTCTGAAATGCCTTCTGGAGGATCATGTCTTTTTCCAGTGACTATAGAAGGAGAACACAAAATATCCTTACTAGGATTACATGAGCCTTTGCAGTATCTTCCTGAAAGCTGTAACACAATACGTAAGAGTTTTTGAATACTTTATCATGAATGTTACCTCTGAAGGGTTAGTAATGTGAAATAAATTGCAATACCAAACACATTGCCAGTGTGGAGCATATTTCTGGGTTACTTCTGCTTTCCTTGAGGACTCCTAAGAGAGACGGTAAGCACTGAACTTACAGAGGTCGTTTTTACTTCTGACTGAGTACTTGTTTATATTTTTAGCCTTCTGTACTGTGTCTAAGTGGCAAGGTTTTGTTAGCAGGAGGCCTGAAGGGGTGGCCTCTGTGGGAAGGAGTAAGGGATTGCCCTGTGCTGGACATAGCTGGTTCCAGCTGGCTCCAGAACAGACTCACTGCTGGCCAAAGCTAAGCCCATCAGCGAAGCATGATGTGAAAACATCTGTGAAAACATAGTTAAGAAAGGGCAAAAATGCTGGGTGAGCAGAGGAGGAGAGGAAAAATAGGAGGGGGGGGTAAGAAACAGCAGTGCTTTTCCATCCTGTTTTCTCCCTCTATCCTATTAAGGAGGGGGAGTGAATGAGCAGCTGGATGGGCATTTGGCCCTTAGCTAAGGTTAACCCACCACACCAGCTGAATATCTTTATGAATCTGGCCCTAAATGTTACATCCGAATTTTTATTCTAGCTTGTTGTGCTGCAATTACTGAACTGGTGCTCAATGAGACTAACGCTTACCAGGTTGTACAGGTAGGAAGACTTTATTCAGTTAAGTAAGGCATTATGGCTTATAATTTGACTTATTGTTCTTATTTGTCACCATCATTTAATTAACAAACAAAATGCATTTGAAAGAAATTGGAAAATATGCCTTTCTATAAATTTAGTATTTCTGTTTCTTTATACATTTACACACAGAGACACATACACAAAATTATCAACATATATATCTAGTTGTCTGGGAGAATAAACAGATTTATTCAGACAGGGTTTATTTTGGTTGGCATCTCTTGCCATACTTTTGCCATATTCAAAATAAGATAGTAAATAAAAGTAATCATGGTGTTAACTGAAAAACACAAATTCTGAATTTAATGAAGCTTATTAAAACAAACTCTGTGCAGCTTAATACTGGTGCATTGTCGTTTCACAAACAATTTCTCTTTTCCTCAGAGTTTGGTATTTCTGAGTTAGCTTCCTGGCACTCCATCCCCAGGGCCATGTTTCTAAACTACATTTTAAAATGTAATATTTAAATCAGCTAGACTCTATGGTTCTGAAAACCATATCAGGGATGGTATTCCAGACGAAGTCAAAGACACAAATATTTAGGACGCTAATACCAGCTAAAATCTGTAGCCAGCTCTTCTATTCTAAATGTTAAGTCAGTGATCAAAGCCTTCAAGTTAGCTTAAAACCTAACTAGAAGTATTCCTAGAGGAACTGAGAGAAGAAAGACATTAAATATGACTGAGAAAGAAGTTCATGTATATTTCAAAATTATTGGCTAAGAGGAAAGGAATGGAAGTAAGTCTAGAAAACATTATTTTCTATGTATCTTAAGCACTAAAATTTTCAATAAACCGTACAGTTTTAGAGAACTTTTTAGCTGAACAATATAATTGCATACATTTTAGGCTGAGTCTGGTTTCATCAAATAAAATATCACTTATTTAAATTGGGTATGTTTTGAAAACAGTCTAACGCCTGGAGGACTTGGGAAATAAAGGGCTGATTTTAACATAAGCAATGCAGAAAAAATCTTTAGCAGTGTATGATAGCTGGTGTTGGTAAATTGCTTAAAAATTGATGGGACGATGTGCAGGCTGGAAAAAGAGGTTTCAAGCTTAACTTCTTCCCCTGCTCATCCTGTTAAAAAAGAACAACCTCTCCCTATGTCAAAACACCAGTCAATGTCCCTCTTTCAGATTAGGACATAGCTTTAAGCATGTTCATTTCAACTGGAGTTCCACCCTACAACAGCTCCTTTCATTTTAAATACTACTTATTCCTATGTGCTAGTATAACTTAATAGAGAGCTGCATGGTGAACAAGGTGAAGGAACTCAGATTAAAAACAGATAGAGGAAGAAGATTTGCAGTTCTTTCAGTTATGTGCTAAGAAAGTCAATCTAAGCGACCTCTAAAGGTTTATCTCATTCCGTGGCAAAGGACTTGGTTCAGGCAGTTGAGAACCATTTGCTTCTTCTGTAGCTCTCTCTACCTGTCCATCCTGTGTCCTGTCTCAACAGCCTCGGTAGCAGTCTGCAGCAATTCTGGTAGCAGGCCAGAATGTGTTTTATGACTCAATGGCTCTATTGCACAGCTTAAAACCTTAGCTCAACTCTACCTTTATGAACAGTTGAAGAAAACGTGTCATGAACTGCAGCAGAGCTGACACATATTCCCTTCAACTATGCTAGCAAGGAGAATAGTCTCCAACAGGGAGCTTGTCAAATAACTGGGAGCAGTACTGTAACTGAATCTACCACTGCCCGTCTATCAAACCAACATGATGGATACATTAACAGAGGACACACGGTTACATGAAAATGGAAGCTGAAATACAGTATGGTTTTCACAAAATCCTACTGAATCATAAAATCTTTGGGTTGGAAGGGACCTGTAAAAGTCATCTAGTCCACCCCCCCCTGCAGTGAGCAGGGACATCTTCAACTAGATCAGGTTGCTCAGAGCCCCGTCCAACCTGACCTTGAATGTTTCCAAGGGGGGCAGGGGCATCTACCATCTCTCTGGGCAACCTGTGCCAGTGTTGCAGCACCCTCATTGTGAAAAATTTCTTCCTTATATCTAGTCTAAATCTACCCTCTTTTAGTTTACAACCATTCCCCCTTGTCCTGTTGCAACAGGCCCTGCTAAAAAGTCTGTCCCCATCTTTCTTATAAGCCCCCTTTGAGTCACAGATGTATTCCTCAGCTATCACTTCTGATGTTTCCCCAGTTTATATTTATTGTGACTGGATTTTTGGTTCCTGACAATTCAAAGTATCCACATGGTAACAGGAAATCTATTTCCTTGACCTCTAGAGATAGACGCATTGCCTCATTATCTGTTCTCAAGCTCTCTTTGCAGTATCAGTTTAAATGTAACAATGATTTAATTCTTATGTACACTTAAGTCATTTGAGATTATAATTCAGGTGTGAAGTAGGATGTTGCAAACTTGTCAATTGGTATTAGCTTCTGATTTATCTGAAGTAACATTGGATTTTATTTGTGGTTTCTGTGCAGAAGAGTGCTATTAATATTGACCTTTTTCCAGGCAAATGGAATATATACAATAGCAAAGCTGATTTTACCAAACGAAGAAAGGAATGCTGAAAAAGCTAATTTATTACAGGTAACTCCCTTTATTATCATTGCACATTGAAAGCCCCCAACGATCCCTGAGAATTTTTAATGATTTTAAAGTTTATTTTAAAGTGCAGTAAAAAAATCTACGTAAAGGGGGGAAAAAAAAAAACACCACCAAAACAAAACCAGGAATAATAAATGGCCCAGGAACTGAAAGTTAAATAATGACTCAATTTCTGGTTTTCTGTTCTGATCTACTTTGTTTCTGGCATCTCATATAGTGTAAAGGAAGGTGAATATTTTCCTTGCGATAATCTTTCCTCTGCTTTTTCAGGCTTCCTATCATCAGATCTTCTTAGTGCCTTGGTCTTTATTGACTCTCACTGTAGATTTCACACTAATACCTGTTTGTTTCTGGATCATCTTACTCTGGCTGTTAAATAAAATACAGGAAAACATCACATGAAGTAGAGCAAATTTAAATGCAGGATAAATATAGAGCTAATAAACATAGAATGGCTCTTGGTTTTGCATATCAATACACCCATAAATGTACTGGTTTGAGTCAACTTAGGCTAAAAGTTATCAGTAGTAATTAATTATCTGGTAGCTCTTCTCCAGTCTCTGTGAAATGGTGTTGGTGTTTCTCTCTAAGCTATAGGAAAGTAGTGGTCTGGGGTTCAGAGATGAACACAACTACTGCTGCTCCATTTACCCTTCTGTGGGCAAGTGTGAGGACGTCGTTAGCACAGGTGAATCCTGCCTCTCACCTGATCTTTCTTCTGGCATGGCCTACACTATAACATATCTACATAGCTGCTCAACTGTCTAATCAGGTAGACATGCCTTGATAGTGAGGGAAGGCATTGCTACAAAAAAATTTCATTGTAGAGTCGTCTTTCTCATCACAGTTCTTCTAGATTATGGTTAGAGTGCCGATTCAGTGCAGTATGTACTTTTCTTCAGCAACGAGGTTTTGTAGAGCACTTCAGTTAAATCAGCTTAAGAGTGAGATAAATTAAAATCTTCCTAGAGAGAGGAACTAGAGACTCTGAGACTGACATGGAGTCTAAACCGGAGCATATGCTCAGTACAGTTGCCTCATACAAGTGTAAGGAGCTTAATTTATGCCCATCGAGATTTTTAGATTCCAGCAGAGTGTGATAGAAAACAACTCACAAAGAGATACTAAGCAACTGTAGTTGGATTAAACATGAAGCCGTGTGAATTAATAATGGACTTAATTATTACATATGAAAACTAAATGTATTTTAGGCAAACAGTAAGAAGAATTGTTTCTTTAATGAAACCTTGTTCGGATTCTCACACTGCTATCTGTATTGCCTTTATTGTTGTTACTGCTATGCAACACAGTTGCAGCTGTTGGAATACACTTTTTGAATTTCACAAGCATTTTTCTTAGAATTCTTGCAGTGCTGGTCTGGTTTCTTTACTGCTCCACTATCTGTGTTTTCAATGATTGAATTTTCAGCTTCTTTCTACCTTACTACCTTACTGATCTTATTACATTACTTCAAGGATGGCAGTGATACCAGCCACTTATTCTGCATATGTACCATACATAAAAATCATCATGCCTTAACTGAAGCACATTACAAATGTTAAATATTAATCTCACAAAACTACTGTGAAAAAGACAAATATTATTGCCATTTAAAATATCTCTTTATTTTGTTATTAATCTACTATCGTGTCCCTTCACTGGTGAGCTTTCTACAGTAGGATCTCTGTATAGCCTCTAAAATGAAAAACTTTCAAGGTAGCAACTATGGCCCAGACGGTCTGGGTTATTTTGTTATTTTTGGGTTTTTTTTGTTATTTTTGCTAAGTTGTGACTGTGATCTTCAGTGGAATGTTAGACACACCATTCTTCCACTGAGATGGGGAGTTTACTTTGCACTAAAAAAACCCATTGTCCATAAAAGAAATGGCTTCTTGGCAGCATTAACATACATTCCTTTTCTGTAAAATTTCAAGGATCCTGCTTCCTTCAAAAGTAGCATTTGGCCTTGATTTTCTTCCTCTAATGCATTTTTTGTATATTGAATTTTTTTTTTAACATGGGCATTAATTCTGCAGTTGTCACTAAGACAGTTACCATTGTCTAAATAGGGATTATCACACTGGACTGTAGTAGTGTTTTAGTCACTGATGCAATAAAGTAATTCTAAATTATCTTAAATACATTTACTATTTGTATTGTTTCAGATATCAATACCTTATTTCCCTTTGGCTTACTTTATACAATCATCTTTGTTTGGTCAGCCATATATGTGCCATATTATTGACTCTTGATAAACAGAATTAAAGATAAATTGCATAAAAGCATACATATTAACTACCTGCCAGTGTTTAAAACCTGCTGTTTTAAAAATAAACTTTAGTTGAGATCATATTGGAACTAAGGTCCATAAAGGTAGAAACTGAGGTACATAAAGATCTCTGTAAATATGGTGAAGTTAGTATTATAAAAAAAAGTTGACCATTCTCTCTTTCTCACTTTTCTTTTTTGTCCCCTGTTAGAACTTGTGTTTTTTTAAGCTGCATTTTTCATGAAAAATGCAAAATGCTGTTTCTACTGCATCATTAAAAAAGCACTGATTACATTTACCTTTTTTCAGCATTGGAGAAGAGAGCAGGTCTCAAGCTTGAGCTATCTGCAAAAAAAAAAAGAAGATGATTAGGACTTAGATGTTCCTCAGCTTGTGTCATAGCTATAGTCACCCACTTTTTTTAAACTATTTTTTTTTCTTCAATGGCCCTGCCTACTTTTAAAATACAGGAGGAACTTAATATAAGGTTAATAACATAATCTATCTAGTCATTTAAGTACAAAGTTTACCAATGTGTAGAGTCAAGGGGAATCCTCAAAGTTTATCTGCAGCTTTTCCATTTGTGTATAAATTTGTCATTAATTTAAGTATTTTTTTCTGCTGTAGTGTTATGCATTCAGAGCCCTGAGATTTCTCTTCAGTATGGAAAGAAATCGACATATCTTTAAAAGGTATGTTAATAAAATGTTTTGTGAAACTCCTTTAGGATAGCTTTCAAAAGTCATCACTCCAATCAGAAAGATGTGTTTTTTTAAATATAATTTATTTTCAATAAGAAGAACAGTAACAGGCAACTTCTGTCCTGTCCACAGCTACAGATAACCCTTCCGGCATTGCATCAGTGCTAGCCTACAAGATTTTAGATATTTTAGATATTGCTTACTATCTGTTAGCTTTTGCTTTTCTCAGTCCTTTTCATCTATTAGATTAGACTTCTTGGACAAAAATTCTAAAATGAGTGTCATGATTCTTTAAATGCAGAGAAATGTTAATTCTATCACTTAATGCATTACAAGAAGGATCTCGGATAAAGTGACAACAAGCATAACATAAAGTACTATAAGAAAAAAAGGAAAATGACTGGAAACTCAGGAGGTGCATTGACTTTCAAGAGGCTTATACTTGTTTGGAGTATTATATTAATACTGACATTTATATTAATACCCAATCCATGGAGGCTGAAGTCTGACTTTTGAAAGGTCCTTTAACTCCTATGTATGTAGTGTTAGAGGGTTATTATCTGAATAGATAGGTAAAAAACAAGTGTATTATTTAGAAAGTTCTAACGTAAGTTGTAATAATAAATATTGGAAAGTCTCTGCTGCAGATTAATAGCTACTGTGTGCACTGTTTCTAAAATATATCAAAATTTAAACCTTTGTAGACTTTTCCCTACTGACTTGTTTGAAATCTTCATCGATATTGGACATTATGTGCGTGATATCAGTGCTTATGAAGAGTTGGTAGCAAAGCTAAATTTATTAAAGGCAAGTAAAAACCTTCGTAGCTTTAAGAAGCTGTATTCTTAGCACATTCTTAGCATAAGAAAGACATGAAATATTTTATATTTATTTGTTTGTCATTTAATGTATAACCAGGAGGATAAATTGAAGCAAATTGCTGAAAGTATTGAGAGCATGAATCAGAATAAGGCACCTACAAAACATATAGGTAACTACGCAATTTTAGAGCACCTTGGCAGTGGAGCTTTTGGAAGTGTATATAAGGTAAACTTCCCTTTTGATATTAATTTACAAGTTTGAGGGGAGGCTTCATGAAGAGGGTCTAATACCTATTTTAGGCACTACTGCCCTTTGAATTTCAATAGGAGGATGCAGGTTTGAAAAGGCCTTTATGGATCTGGGCTTGTTAATATTTACTGTGATTTTGTTTGTGCCCTCTTGTATTTGACTAGTGTATCTCTTAAGTTTCCTACTTTTACTTTCTTTTAACTCCTTTCCACAAACAGCTTTTCTGTCTATTGCAAAGGCTAACAAATCTGTGTAAACACACAGAAATTCAAACATTTTTTATATGAAAAGCAACACTGGGCACAGATAATGTTACTTCAAACACTGTGGTAGGTTCAGCAGTGTACTGCTAACCTGCATTGTGGGGCTCCAGTTCTTTTGACTAATCATATCATACACAGAAAAATCTATGACTCTGATAACTAATCTGGGAGCCATAATAATATCCTTTCTTTCTCCAACCTCTATTAATTTTACAAGGGTTTTATCTTTTTAATAGGTTAGAAAACATAATGGACAAAATCTTCTGGCAATGAAAGAAGTCAATTTACACAATCCAGCATTTGGAAAGAACAAAAAAGACAGAGACAGCAGCGTAAAGAACATTGTCTCTGAATTAACCATCATCAGAGAGCAAGTATGTCTCATGGACTCTAGTTTCATATGTGGGCATTCTGCTATTAGCATTATTAACCATGAGTTCTCATATAACAGGGCTTCCAGTTGCTGTTACTATTTTTGTCCCATCAGTACAATATTGGCCTCTTTTACCTGAATGCTGTCAATATTGAAAACCTTCTTACTGTAGTGTTAGCAGCAGTGCAAATGCTTGTTACTAAAGATTCTTACTTTCTGTATTGGCAGTGTTTGAACTTTTTTCAGGGATTCTGTAAATTAAGATTGTGATAGAAAACTGATGAGCCTTTGTTCCACTTAATGAATTCTTGGGTTTAAAATACAGTGAGAAGATAGCCTTTTTTGTAATAGCAAATGAGAAAAACAGACTGGTCGTTAGTTTTCTTAGGCTAAGAAAGCCTAAGAAAAAGAAAAGAAAGCCTAAGAAAGCCTATACCTTTGATGCAGGTATAATTGCCTTTCTTCAAACTTCATTTGCTCTCTTTCAGTTATTAAGGGGGGAGTGGATAGGAATTATACTGTATATTTCTCCTTAGTTGCTCTAGTAATGTGCAGCACTTCTCTGTGTTTGGGGTAGCAGCAAAGGTCTATGGCAATGCAGTTCATAAGCAAGTTTGAGGAATCCTTGTGGAATCCTTCCTTCCAATGTGTAGCCAAACATTATAAACACTGTGCATCAGTTTGACTATTCTAAACATCTAAATTTCTTTCCTCATTCTAGCTTTATCATCCAAATGTTGTACGGTACTATAGAACCTTCTTGGAAAGTAAGTATAAATGCAGAGATTTACCACATTGTACATAATGAAGAAATAAAAATATGTAATAAAAGCACTTACAGCTTGGAAGGAACATGTCAAATTTGAGCAATAAATGGTAATATTTTCTTATATTCCTTTAAAGTTGAAAAAATGGTAAGAAATAATATTTATATTTGTTTATCAGTAAAACTAGATGCAAAGTAAATATGTAGAAAGCATCATTCTCATCTTATAGAGTTAAGAATCCCAAATTTACAACTGGAATGCTAAGCAGGGAGAAAAGCTATAGAGACTAGTAAAATGAATGGTACAGATTGCTCAGCCATATTCTTTTTTTATAAAGAGCTATCTACATACACCAGCCCATTGAGTGTATATCAGGCACTGAATTTCTTATAGTTGCTGTGATATAAATTGAGGGAAAAATGGAAAAACAATGAGTAGAACTATGATTAAAATGTATTTGTCTGTACAAATAAATTTTTAAAAAGTAAAAAACACAGCTTTTAAAATGTATTTTAACCTCAAATACTCCATTTTCAAATATCTTCTGTATAAATGTAACATTCTATTAATTAATTTTCTTTTATCTAGATGACAGATTGTACATAGTCATGGAGCTCATAGAAGGAGTGCCATTGGGAGAACACTTTCACTCATTGAAGGAAAAGCAACAACAGTTTACAGAAGAAAGAATATGGCATATATTTATCCAAGTAAGAGCCTCTATTTTTTTTTATTACCAGGACTTTCCTGCATGTAACTAGTAGTACCATTTCTGTTTGTTAGGCTAATAAATGACAAAGTAATGCTTATTATATCAGGCACTAATATCAGATATTAATTTAATTTTATATGCCTTTATTCAGGTTGTACTTAAGAATCTTTGTAAGGCTCTTTCTGTTCATTTTTAAGCTCTGTCTAGCTCTTCGTTATTTGCATAAAGAGAAAAGGATTGTTCATCGAGATCTCACTCCAAACAATGTCATGCTGGGGGATAAAGACAAAGTTACAATTAGTAAGTAGAAGTACTGTACTTGAAGAAAATTTCCCATGATGTATGTGAGTAGAATTTCTTTACTAAAACTCTCAGAAGGTTTCAGATTCCTGGGCATTGGTGACCCTACTTGGAAGCTAGTAACATTGCATTATTATACTGTTGCGTAAAATAATTGCTAATTGTATTAAACTCATTTCCTCTAGTCGAGTCTGTTTTGCACATGATGGTAACTGGTAAGTGATCTCCCTGTCCTTATCTTGACCCACTAGGTTTTAGTTATATATTCTCTCCCCTGTCCAACTGAGAAGGGGAGTGATAGAATGGCTTTGGTGGGCACCTCACATCCAGCCAGGGTCAACCCACCACAGTCCTTTTTGGCACCCAGTGTTGGGCATGAGGAATTCAAGATAAGGATAGTAATTGGGAGAGGTACTTCCAGTAGCTTCTCACAGAAGCCACCTCTGTAGGTCCCGCCACTACCAAAACCTTGCCATTCCTGCCCAATACACTGATGAAGGTTTTTTGATCATTGCCACAAGGTGTCATCAGCCATGACTCTATTTTTTACACCTACGTATGTCAAATATGATGGAGGAGATGATTTAGCCCCAAAAACATTAAACTATAATTATACTTCAAGGCCTGATTTTATTTAAATCAGGAAGAATACAGAGACAACCAGATTAGATAACAAGGGCTAATGTACATACAAAGTACACCAGCTGTCTGTTCTATTCCAATTCTACCATACAATTGTTTAGTACCCATCAGTTGTTCCCAGTGATCAGCTGCAGTGAGGTGCTATTTGTCTCAGCCTGAAGTAATGAATATTCTTGATGTATGCTTCTATAATGTCCACAGTGTAGAGGAAGGAGCCTAGGCAGGTTTCAGGATAGGCTTTGAAAGTAACGTATGTGTGAACAATACTCCAAAATATGACAAAGTTTTACTCTTTCGGTGAATGAATACAACCTGTGTACACACAGCAAGCCTTACAGGCAATTCAGATACTGTAGTGTTTAAAGTTCTTCAAGAACTACTGCATGCTTTCTTACTGCTCATGACACAAAACTAAATAAACAATTTGAATACTGCAGAATTTTTGTGAGAAGTCAAAAATCAGTCTCTCTTTTTTTTTTTTTTTAAAAATAACAGGGAAGTGTAGACATATGCACACACCCAATCATAAAACACTCAGCTATAATAAGCATATATATTTAGTAACTGTTGTTTTATAGTAAATATTTATACCTGATTATGTACATACTTAATCATTCATTATTAAATTGTATGTGCTAAAAAGACCTGATTCTTAGTAAGGATATAGTTTTGAAAGAAGGTGATTTAATGGAGCATTTGTCCCCAAGTGATGAAAATAAATGTTCAGAATATTATTTTAAAGTATCATATGGTTGTATTTTATATCAACATACTGCCACTGAGGGGCACTCTTGTCTTGATTTAATATTTGCCTTGCCTCTGGTCCAATCTAGATCTATAGATGTATAAATGTACTTTCAAATGTAAGCTCAAAATTACCCTTGAAAAACATTTGTATATATTTCTGTCAGAGATTTACAGGAGTTGAAGAAAGCTGGAAGAACTTAAACTTATTTTGACCATTTCTACAGTGATTTGGTTTGAAACTATTGCAATATTTAAGCAAACACTTACTTTACTTAGTACTTTAATTAGTACTAGTATATTGAATTTTCAGAGGGAGATGAAGACATTTTATCTATTACTTGTGAATTTTACTGAGCCTTGTCGTTTTACAACCTTAACGAAGTTAAGAATAATTTACATTCTTTCCAATTATAGTAAATATGTAGTGTATTGGTGCATGCTGTGATACTAAGCCTAACTCATACAGTCCATGTATGCCAAAGACTGAAGCATTTGTGATCTTGATAATTATATCTCACAGTATTTGTGGATAAGTGTACTATTCATTTGAGAATTTCAAGTGGTTCTACATGAAAGTTAATACAAAATGTTAGATGAAGGTGGAAGTGTATGCTCAAATACTGAGAAATCTTAAATCTGCCTCTGCAGTGAATTTAACCTGTCAGCTTTTATAAAAGGAGAGGATCTGCTCTAAGACCTACTCAGAACTGTAGTTCCATGTTTACAAGCAGCACAGTCATCCTAAAGATAGAGGGTTAAATTTTCTGGAGTCTTTCAAATCTCAACACTGTCCAAAACTTACCTTGATCTAACTAGAGTAATATTCCTGTGGGCTACCTGTAAAGCAGTGTTGTGCGGCTGTGTAATTAATATATGGCCTCTGATGGTCCGATGGTGCTTGCAAAACTGGAATGCTGCAATGGATGGCTATAAACTCGTTGGAAGGGATGGTCAACAAAGGAGAGGCAGTGGGGTAGCCCTGTATGTTAGAGAGTGTTTTGATTGTCTAGAG
Source organism: Phaethon lepturus (assembly GCF_000687285.1). NCBI lineage: Eukaryota > Metazoa > Chordata > Aves > Phaethontiformes > Phaethontidae > Phaethon > Phaethon lepturus. The sequence goes on from NW_010563038.1 coordinate 15,127, forward strand.
CTTAATGATGGTGATGATAGAGTTGAGTATGGGTAAGAATCAGGGGGAAGGCCAACAAGGCAGATATCATGGTGGGAGTCTGTTGTAGACCACCCAACCAGGGTAAAGAGACAGACCAAATATTCTATAAGCAGCTGGGAGAAGTTTTACAATTGCTAGCCCTTATTCTTGGGGGGACTTCAACTTACCAGATGTCTGCTGGAAATACAATACAGCAGAGAGGAAACAGTCTAGGACATTCCTGGGGTGTGTGGAAGAGAACTTCCTGACACAGCTGGTGAGTGAGCCAACTAGGGAAGGCACCCCACTGGACCTGTTTTTTGTGAAGAGAGAAGGGCTTGTGGGTGATGTGACAGTTGGAGGCTGTCTTGGGCATAGTGATCACAAGATAGTGTTTTCTAATCTTGGAGAAGTAAGGAGGGGGATCAGCTATCTTGGACAATTGCTACCTTGGACTTCTGGAGAGCAGGCTTT
>NW_010563039.1:0-12893 GCF_000687285.1 Phaethon lepturus
GCCCTTCTTTGCCCCAAACAAAGCCAAAACCAGCTCCAGGTTGAAGAGATGGAATCACCAAAGCAGAGACCAGTGAGCAGCACTGAGTACGGAGCAACAGCCCCAAGGAAAAAAAACTGCTGCAGGATGTGAAGTTCCAGGCTGGTGTTTAGTGGGATGTGGAGCCCAAGTGGGCCAGCTATCCCGATTTGTGGTGCCCAAGCAACTACAAAAACCTCCTGGAAAGCTTGTGGGCACGGCTTCAGCAGAAGGTATGCCTCGACTCTCCCCTCGGGTTGCTTCTGCCCCTGTCACCGCTCAGCGAGCGGAGCTCGCTGCTGCCCACGCACTGGCTGCGCCCCCACGGCCCCTCTGCAAGACAAAACCCTTTTCTTCCCATGCAAAGGGGTCTCAAGCCCACGCAAAGTGCCCAGCATGCCATGTAAATGCAAAGGCTGTCTACTGACCCAGCAGAGCGGGCTTTAACCATATAGCTTTGGTTGCCATTTTAGCTACTGGAAAGTCATGAAGGGAAAATCGTTAGGTCGTAGCCTCTGTTTGCTGGTGCTCTGTAAAGGGCTGGTGCTGGCTCCTTCTCGGTTTCAGCCGCTAAAGTGCAAAGAACCAAATGCTACAAGAAACTCTCCCCGGTTCCTCTCCTCCACCAGGACGAGAGCAGCTACCACAGGGAAGGGAGGGCAGAAGGGTGTCTACACCATGAGAAGAGCTTGAGGTTCCACAGGAACCTGATGCTGCTGTTGTGGGTGAGCGGCCGGGGCTAGGGATGGACGTGCGGCTGTGCTTGGTCACTGGGATGTTGGCCACTGAGCAGAGAGGAGTCTGGCAGTGTGAGCTTAAGACTCGTTAGCAACATTTTGAGAATACCTAATCTCTTACAAACTCCCCGGGGAACTACCACGTTCACAGACGCAGGCTGGAAAGCCAGGCAGACCATCGGATACACACAGGGCGCAGCAGGAGCGCAGCTCTGGGTCTCTGCATGCCGAGTTTCATGAGTGTCCCACAGACTTAGCTGCTGGGTCTTGCGTGGATCAAGGGCTCACACAAGGGAATGAGACGCTGATTGCAGAACCAGCCAGCCCCTTCTGAGGGATTTCGCCTCCCTAAGGGAACCCAGCATGTTCCAAAGTGTTGCTATGTGCTGTGTGCCTGTATACATTCACAGAGACGCACACACGTATGGACATCCACAAACATACAGGCCTTGGCAGGTGTGCACCGGGGTAAACATGAAAAGGCTTTCACTGATCATCCTCTTTTCTAAATGTTTCTCTCAAATTTGGTAGCTGTAGTTTCATTTTAGATGCTCGCTCCAGGTCTCAATAAGCCCTGGACTTCTCTACTGACGGCACTTTGCATTTACACGTCTCTCTTCTCAAAGCATTTCACAAAAACCCATTAATTATTTCGCTATTCATGGGAGCTCCCAGCATCACCGGGCCAGTGACCTGCTGCCTGCATGGCCAGCAGACTGGCAACCTTGAGAACAAGATGAAGATTTTTCCTAGGGGAAATGCTGTGAGAAATCCACAGGCAAGGAACTGGGATGCTGTTTTGAAGCTGTTTTATTTTGTGCACTGCATCAATGACAGAGCTGACTTAAAATCCAATATCCTGATCCTGCTACTTTGGAAAAAGTCGTTAGATGAGCCCAGCACTAGCTAACTTCTGAAGAATGGCACAGAACAGCCTGTTCCTGTTTTACACACTAGTCCCCCGTGATCCTCTGCAAAGGTGCAATTTCTCTGCCTTGGGTGGAATTTTCTAACGAAATGGACAAAACCCACCTGTGCAATGGACAAAATAACCCACAAAGCCTTTAAAGTGAGCAGCTCAAACTGCTGCTCTGAAAAAAACCCTCCCTTTAGCTTGCCCCCGATATCTCAAGGAAAATAGGCAGCTGTCAGGCAGAACTCATGTGGCCCCAGAGTGCAAAGGCTTTTTTGCTTTATCAGGGCTACAGTGGCAGTGGGAACCATTCTCATTGAGTTACAAATACTAGATAGCCTAAGAAAAACAGGGAGATTGAAACAGTCATGAAGTTTATATCGAAACTATTTTTTACCTCTGTAGTATGAAGTCACCTACAGCTGTTTCATTCTTCACCTAAGAGAGATTTCATGTCAATGGGCACATATACTCACAGAGAAGTCTATAAGATGAATATATCTCACAAGGCAACGGCCCAGTCTTCGTTTTTTACAATCAAAGTTAATATGGATCTTTTTCAAAAGTGATGTCATTGAGATTGAAGACAATTATAAACTGTATCAACAATATGTACTACAGCCTGCAAGTCACAATCTGTGCACACCAAATGGAATATATTATTGCTTGTTAGCCTATTAGACTTTCTTTATATAAAAAGATTTTTATACAGAGTACAGGATTATGACAAAACTAGCTAAGTAGTTCTCATCTTGAAAATACAACATCAATTCTTTCAACAAAGGCTTGAATAGTAGCTGAGAGAATGAACGGTAACAAATATTTACTAATAATTTTATGGCCAGTTTGAACAGAATTTCTTATAGGACTCTTTTCTGGTGTTTATTTACATATGCCTCTCTTCTTTTGGAAAAAAGTTGATAAAATATAACAAAGAAGATAGAAACCAAAAGAATGAGTAAACTTCATACCAAGAACATTAAACATTTTTGAAAACACTAAATTATGTTATCTGTTAAAAAACATACATCATTTCATCTTTAAAGAAAAATATTTTTCCTGTTTTAAAATATTACGAACAGCATGTAATAAACTAACTTAAAATGAGTTTCATAAAAAAGTTGTCTTGCTGTCTAAACATGACTAAACATGCTTAGGTTGAGATTCTGTTAAACTGCCTCAACATCTTAAAAATAGCTCCTTTACAGGAACTTGTGATATTCATACTCCAGAAGACCTGCAAATTTAGAGCAGTACATTGATAAAGGATCCGGCAGCTAGAAACAATAATTATGTATTTTCATTCAAAGCAAGTAATTCTGCAATGTCCTTTGAAACAACCCATGGCCAAGAAGTGGGGATGTACTTGGCTAAACAATGAAGTCACCTGGCCCTTACCCTGCCCGTGGACAGTCGCCCACGCGCAGTGCAAAAGGGATGCTCCAGCCTGCCCAGGCAGCTTCGGCTGCAGGGTGAGGACGCATGGACTGAATTGCAGAGTGAGGACCTTCTGTTGGCTCTGTGGCATCCCAGCTGTGTTGGGGCAAAGGGAAAGCAACACCAGGAGACTGGGAGAATAGCACATTTTTTTGCCTGAACAAACCAGGACTAACCATGGTCACGCCTGCTTTTTGCTCAGACCACAAAGAGGACAAAGCCACGCGAGGCATGGTTTTGGTGCTCTGCTCTCCCTGTGTGCGGGGGAACACTGGGGGGAGATCAGTCTGCTCTCAGCATCAAGCTTTGTCTTCCATGGTAATAGTAATGCAGGTAACATTTAGGGACTGGCTCTCCATTTTTTTTGGCAATCCTCCCATTACTATTAAAACGTGGTACTTCATGCACAAGGAACAGGGAATCAACCCTGAGCTGGGCAAGTATTTCTCTCTCCTCAGTCTCATCCCTCATCACCACTCACAGACCAAAAATACTATGATGCCTTTTATTATTTTTTTTTAAGTCTCCTGCTCTTCCCCTCTCTCCCCTTCCCTGACTATAACTAACAGCTAGACTCAGACACAGGAAAAAACTCGGTCACGACTTGCAAAGGGGAACAAAGTTTAGTTTTCAGCTGCTCATCACTCTAGCAAACTGCTACTTTTTACACAACTACACTGGTAATCCCAACTGTCATATCACATCACTGTAGACAAAAACTGGCAAGTCAAATTTGGGGGGGAAAAAACAAGTTTGGCTTTAAAAAATAAACTACTCCAAGCCTCAGACTTGCCTTGGATGGATAACTAGGAGACTTCTTTTTTAACTGTAACATGCCATGATCAGTGCAGGAATCATAGGCATGAGTGAAGCAAGAATTTAGACTGCAGGGTACCGTGCAGCTCTCCTGGCCTCACTCTGTGCCCCACGGGCACTCTCAGAAGGGCTCCTGTGAGTCTGCTTTATGAAAGAAGATCATCTGCAATTGCCAGTTCGCATGACTTTGCCGTGCGTGGCAGCCAGGGATTGCCACGTTCGCTTACTGGGGAGAAACAGGGCTGGAAGTGAGTAGAAACAAAAGCGAGAACCATTGGACTACAATCAACCACGTAAAAAATGCAGAAGAAAACAGGAGGGAGCAGATTGTTAAAACTGCCTCCAAATTTCAGAATCCGAGACGTTAACAAAACTAACAGAAGTAGAAGTGTAACTTTTTCACCTCGACAGTGACCTTTTAGTATGATTAAAAACATATGGAAGATAGTCCTCAGTGTTAAGTAGTCCTATTGTAACTAAACTGATCATCACTGAGCTTGCAGAGTTTTTGGAGGGGTAGGATATAGAGACACATCGCATTTGCCAGGCATACAGGAACTGAGCTTTTCAACAAACAGTCATTAAACAAAGTTTTCGGAGGGAATGCTTTCGGCATATGTAGTCTCCTACTCCCCCATTAAAGACTGCGAAAACGTTGCATTCATCTTACTGGACACAGGAAAACCATGATTACCTAGCTATTACTAGTAGATAACGTCCAAACTAAGTACCAATATAAAGTTTTCGGCATAACTTAAGACAGAAGCCCTGTTACTCAGCTGCCAGGTCTGGCATGTACCTGGAGCTCCCCACGGTCCTTTTAAAGACATAGTTATTAAAAGATCCAGTGCTACAAACCACTAAATCTACCTAATCTATTCTAGTTCATACACGTATTGTACAATATTGCCTAGTACTCACTACATACCAAGAGGAAAAGATGCTGACTTGAATTACAGTAAATGTGCTTTTTTTAAAAAAACAAAAATAAAAGAGAGAGCCACAACATAGTTTGACCAGCATGCAACAAACTTTCTTCAGCTAATATATAGAAATTGTCTAATATGATTAGAAAAAATAATTAGTGAGAGGCCAGAGACTTATTTGATCAAGGAAATTAAGAGATTTATCTGCAATATTGAGGCTTTTGCCACTGAAGACTCAAAAAACTATTCATTCTATGTCCCTTCTCGTCCTCCCCTCTCCTTTATATTATATCATTTTTTTACAGAGACTATTGTAAGGCCTATTATTTTTGCATCTATCCTGCAATTTATCTCAAAATAATTTAAAATGCCATAGACAAGCTAGGACCAAAAGCAACTGCTTTTACCATCCACTCAACACTCATGCTTTTATTCTAACAAAGCTGAGGTCCACATGCAGAAATAAATGTTCAGTATGCCTCTACGACAGGTCAAGAATCTGCTCATTCCTAAACACGACATGGGACCTTCACTGTTAAATCACAAAGTAAAACATCTCCACAAGCTTATTCTGCGACAGCAGTCATCAAACCCCCATTAAGAATTATGGCAAAACCTAGCCGAAACAGGTCTAGCAACAGAAAATCTTTGGAGAATCTCTGTGATTTTGGATAATAAGGTTTTTTTTGTCTGAAGGATCTAGCACACCTTACTCCAGCACGTGACTCTGCTGACAGCAGCCGCTGTAGCTCAGCAGCTCAGAGAATGTGCTTTACCGGCTTAATCTACAAGACTCGTTTACAGTTAGTGTTGCACTTTAATTAACAAAATAGACACGCTGTGACCACTGCGTCTTCAGATTCCTCACCCACTATCTCTCCATACTTTGAGGACTGCATCTCCTCTTTCAGGACACTTGACAATGTTTGTGTACCGCTGAGACTGCCTGAAGCACCTTTCTCTCCACAAGGAAGGCGACGTGCTCTCCAGCACCTTCCCGACAGATGAAAAACTGAGGTTTCTTTCTTCTGCACCCCCGGAAACCTCAATCTCCTCTCCCGTGGCAGAGTAAAACAGTCCTGTTTCAGGTCAGTCCATAGCACAATAGGAAGGGCAGCATCTCCAGCAGATATGTACCAGTACAAAGAAGATGGAAGAAAAGCAGGACATAGAAGACATCGTGACTGAAGGATGCACACCAACAAGTATGGGAGTCAGTAAATTGCAGAACGTTGTATCTTGACAATACAAAACATATCTCAAGCTGCAAGTCTGATGTTGAGCTCCCACTTCTAGTGGGGTTTTTTCTGAGCAAAACTGCAGTTAATTAGCCTGCTAAACTCAAACTCTGTTCAAACTGTCTGGTCTAAGTAGGTGCTACTTCTTCTCCCACCAAGTATGCTTCATCAGCAGTGTTAGACAAGTATTGCAGTAAAGACACTTGCTGGTAATTTGGCACAGTTTGAAAACACAGCGACGGCAATGTTACAGTTAACGTGACTCAGTGATGTGGAACTGATTCTAAAGAGTTGCAGGTTTCTTTCTTTTTCTTCCTTTCGAGAAGAAAGGCCTTATAAAAACCCTAATGCTTCCTCTGAAACTTTCTGCTCCTGCTCTTTTTAGGTCAGATATCAGCCTCTGAATTTTTCAGGTACTTTCTCATGAAAGAATCTGTATTAGGAATTTCTAAGACGCACAGTCAAGAAAAATACTTTCCTTACTCCCCCAAAATGCTTTCAAATGCTGCAACTTTCCAGGGTTAATACTGATCTGAAACAAGGGTCCAAGAATGACAGCGAGAGAAGTGAAACAAGAGGCGTATGTCTAATTTGACAACTAGGACTCATGCCCCACGGCACCTCCTCCTCGGACGGAGAAGGCACAGCGCCCTCCCCGTCGTCTTCTGTCTAAGGTCACTGGTTTATCCTCCTCTTCCAGCTCCACAAGAACTGATTGAACATGCATTGCGCTTGAGGTCAGAGTTCCAGCAAACAAAACCTTGACAGCATGTTTAAAAAACAAAAGCAGTTCCCCCTTCCTTACTCACTAAGACCTGTCACAGCAGGGTCCCACTGTGCTCTCCAGGGAAAGCTGTGAGGACTGACGCAGGAGCGGGCCTGTAGTGGGATCTACCATCGAGGAGGTTGGGAAAAGCTTGTACCAGCCGATTGCTAAAGTTGACAAATCCAGTTCTTCCAGGAGGACCCTGGCGACTCCCATGAAGTGCTTGCGCTCCATGCGTCCATAGTTTCCCCAGACTATCACCTTCGGAACAAGAGGGGGGAGCACAGTTAAATCCTCCAACTCGCACACTTGCTTGGGAAGCACAAGTCTGATCAATCCTTCTTTCTACTCATCCAACTTCCCGGGGGGCTCTACTGCAGTCCCAGAAGAGCAGAAAGGTTTACACTACCAACAGGCAATGTGAAGCCCTGGCTGATGATTCTACTTTTTTTTTTTTTTTCAGCACAGTTTTACAAATCCTAATGTTATCAGACTTCTTTTTTCCCCCCATGGAAAAGAGGCAAATGCACATGTGGATGAGACATCACTCTGCTGTTCTACCTGCTGGGCAGGGACAGCGCATGCACCAAGTATTCCCAGAGCTGCAGCTCCAACATCTGCACACAAAACCTGGCCCTAGCACAGTAAAGGGCCTTGGACACAACAAAAAGCAGCCTGTGGAAAAAGGTCAGGAAAGGCTCGTGATCTGGAAAAACACACCACCAAAAAAAAAAAGGTGGGCAATAGCTTGGGTCAAGAGTCAACAGTTTGAGAAAAAGAGCATGTCTTAACTTTTGCACTCGGTGCTGGTGGGAGAGGGGCAGATGGTGATGAGGCATGGCTACTCACCTGGAGAAAGGGCAGGAGCCTAGCGCTGGCAGTGGGACTGGTGACGTAAGGGGCACACATGGAGTAGCATGCAGGGGAACCAGAACAGGCTGCCAAGAAAGGCTTGAAGATGCAGAGGAAGGTCTAATGAAAGAGCTGGCAGACAAACAGGGAAAGCTGAATCACACTTACGACACAATGGAGACCAGTGGGTGGAACAACAGATGTAGTGAGGGTCATGGGCTTAGGCATGCTGGAGGTCTGCACATGACCAAGTGGTCCTATGTGGCTCAAGACAAAGGTGACGACTGACTCCAGAGCGAGTCCACGTTCGGAAGAGGAGAGGATGAGTAGGATGGTTTATGACAGTGACAAGTGATCTCTGGCTAATCCTGACAGCTTCTTTCCCTAGGCTCCAAATAACCAGAACATTACAGTTTTCTGTAAAATGAGGTAGCAGAGATAATGAACATCAATTAAAAGACAAAAATTAACACTCTAGGTCAGCATGAGATAGAGCAAGCCACTGTAGAAAGTTGGTTTGGTGGCACGGCCACAGGCAGAGAGATGAGCTCCTCATTTTATTCTCTTGGAATAAGTGCATTTCCTAGCAGTAAGGCAGCAGACAAGGAAACTCACGCAAGGCAAGAGCAGACCAAGCCAGGTCCCACCCCATTTGAGTCAAAAACGTGCAGTCTCGTTGCAACAGGGGAAAATGCTTCTAACCAAAGTAAATGAGGAAGAGTTCACTAATGAGAAGGATCCAACAGGTTAGCTGGCAATTCATATGCCAGTGGAGGTAAGCACTAGAAACACACAGATTAATTACATCAGTATTACCAGTGGATTTTATCCAGGCTTTATTGGATGGAAATTATTTACGTATGAATTAACAATGCAAACCACTCTTCACTCTGGTAAACATAAGTGCAGAATTGAAAATGTAAGTACGGCAGAAAATGTATGGCAGTAAAAGAAAAGAGGTAGAAAAAGGTAGAATATGTGATGGGGTGATGGCCAAAGCAGAATGCTCTGAATACGTATAAACACAGAAGATAACCTATAATGCAAAATTGCTTAATATCTATAGGTACTACCGATCTCCTAACTGGGCGGGAAGAAAAGAATTCAAAAAATAAAAATAAACCTTTTCCTGGTAGGCATTCATATTACCTGGCAAGGTGTCAAATAATAATAAGTTTGAGTATTAAAAAAGATTTTCCCTTCCATTGTTACATTCAGATCAAGTGCATTTGGTCCAACAAAAACATTGGCTTTTTCTCATCTACATTAATTATTCAGATCCCTTGCCAGACTTAGTATCCAGGAGAGGTAGAAGAGAGAGATAGGCAGACCTGAGACTTGTTCATCTTACCTGTAATACTTTGCCCTGGGGGCTCTCAGCAAACAATAACACCTGATTGTACAAAGGGTCTAATGATTTGCGGGCCACTTTTGTCTTCTTTTTCGCAATGCACACGCCATTCTCTAGCAGGTAAGCTTTGATGTAAGCAGCTGGAAAAAATAAATATGGTCAAATATGAAAAAATCTTCATGCTGACTTTAGAAAAGAGAGAGTGCCGTGTCTCAGGCGTTTCTAAAGAAGGCATTTAGAGCAGTCAAAAGATTTGCTTAACCAGCCGTATTTTCAATACCGCATAGAGACTGCTTATTCCTGCAGAAGCCAAGCAGAATTAAAATGCTTCCTATTCACAAGCATTGCAGGAGGCTGGGGCTCCATGAATTACTTTAGGAGGTCAAAGCATACTACCTGGCAGTGTTTTGGAGCCGGGTTTTGGTGTCAGTCCTCGAGCCTGAATGATATCCACTTCTAGCTGCCCATTTCGCTCTTGCAAGCCAATTTCCACATCTCCTAAACCAAAATGTCAGAATAGACAGAAGACTTTCAAAACAACACATCTGTGGGCTACTAAAATGTTAAAAAAAACCCCAATCTTCATGTCACACCTGCTACAAGCTGTAACAAACTGTAGGCCCTGAGTGCCTGGTCTCCCCTGCGTTACTCTGGAGCAGCTCTGCAGTGATTCAAGCCCACATTTTCAAAAGCAATCTCTAACGTCAGCCCTCTAACATGGCTTTGGTGATTCAGTCTCACACTCTTCAGTGGCAGCTAGCCTCTCACCTCCCCCAAACTGAAGCACCTAGAATTAATTGCAGGCTGCTTTGGAAAAGGCAATTACGGCGAACCGTAAGAAAATCTTTACAGAGCCCAGTGCGCCTTACAGAGCAAGAAAACATAAAGATACACAGGATGCATTTTCAGGATTTTGGTTGTGTTTTACTTAGTCTGTGCCTTTCAGATATGACGGAGGAAAGCATAAAGCTGGTATTCTCCCACTAATGCCGCATTGGCAGCAATCAGCAAAACCTTTCAGCCAAGCTTACTTGATTTAAGAGAGAAACGGAGCGGGGGAGTGGTAGATCAGCAGATGCTGGACACATTATTAGGTGGCTTGAAGGAGCGGTCTGTTCAAGATTAATTTAAAGCCATCTAACATCTTTGTGTTCCTTACCCATCGAGGTGGTGGCCAAGGTCTGACGCCCAACAAACTGTGCAGGGCCCATGCTCCCCAGGAAGTCACTGAACTGCCCAGCAGATGCCAGATGGACTCCACTGAAATTCAAGCTGCAAAAGAAATTGATTTTGGCAAGTAGTTAATTTGCATTTTAAAGCAACCCAGTAACTAAAGAACCAGATTGAATATATCTTTGGAATTAATGACATCCACAGAAGCCTTTTTCCCTTGTAAAACTCGCTGATTTCCAGGCAGTTCAGTTACATGGAATCCATTCAAAATCCCTCTCCTCATACAAAAAACCACCACCCAATCTGTAATGGTTGCAATCACCAGTTGGTTAATTCCTGTTTATCTGTAACTAATTGTCTGCAAGGGAAAATCTCTGCCATTTCAGGTCATATGCAGCCTGTCAATTCTTCTAGGCAGCATTAGAATCGAAGCAGCTTCCTGGCATATCTTACAGGATGTCTCATTAGCTGTCCCTTCCCAGTCCTCATTTTTGTGGAGGAAATAATGCGTCTAGAGTAGCAGTTAAAGGTGAGATGAGGGGTGCTGGCATCAATCCCCTTGGGAATCAATTCCCTATTTCTCACACAGGCACAGAGCAATGGATCTCCTTCTTGACCAGAGGACCCCATTTCCTACTGCTCCACACCAGAAGCACCCATCACATCCACTGTGTGGTTTCACACCTGCTTCCATGACCGGACCTGAAGCGATCACGAAGAGGAACTGAACACTGGTGCAAGCCTAAAGGGACAACACCCTCAAACACCAGCAATGCCTCTGCTGCAGTCACTGCAGCAAAAACAAAAAAAAAAAAAAAAAAAAAAAAAGCAGCACCTGTCAGGGGGACAAAGCCCCCAAATCTAGTCACCAGGAACCTGACGCTGCTGTACAGCATGGCTACAGGAGCTGGTCACTGCACTGGACATGGGTGAAGCAAGGCAAAAGGGTCACTGATGTACCACAGTGTGGTACACTGATACAAATCAAGGTTTACCCAGTTGTACCCTGATTTAGGCAACGGCACCACAGGTTGTGAGAAAACTTGCTGCCCCACTTGCTGCAAATGGTTAAGGAGGAGGCTTGAAGCCACCATTTGACACCAAATCCTGTCCTACAGGCACATGCCAACCCGAAACACAGCTGCCGAGACACACGTCAGGAGCTTTGTGCCAGGGTACCCACACTGCTGCACTGGGTTTTGCACTTTGCTTGCGGGGAAGCTGCTGCATGCCAAAGTCAGGCACAATTACGAACCTGCGCTTCTGTAAATGTCCTTGGCAGGGGACAACTACCCACATCATGACTCAGCTCCCTGCTGCCCCAAATTCACTTCTTAGAAAGGATGCCGTGAGGAGGTTGCATGTTGGGTACAAGTGAAGCCAGAGAGGAACCCTGCTTGTGGGGCAGGCTGAGGACCACAGGCTCTCATGCAGCCCGATTCAGCCACAAAGATTCATTCATTCCCCCCTGCAAGACAGTTACATCTAAAAGAAATAAAAAAAAAGAAAAAAAATTAAGCCCTCTTCAGCCAGAAGAGTGGTAATTTCAGTTTGGGGTTTCAGTTCTCATTAGCTATTTGCCGACCTGGTCTCAGCCCCACAGGAATATTTATTTATTCATCTGAGGAAGCCAGCACACACACCTCAGCATCTCACCACACATGGGACTGAAGAGGATATGTCACTAGCATGTGTCCTCATGACAGGTTCACAGGGTGGCTCAGCTCACTGTGACGGGGGCACCGAATTAAGTGGCCAGACTTTCCCACAGAGCACTGCACTTCCCCTTGGCGCTGACCCAGCTCTTTGACAAACCCGGTTATCGCTGCTACACAGGGAGATGCTGAGCCTTTGGCATGGAAAAACCTGCCCTTGAGCTCTTTGCAAATGTCACCTTTGTGCAAAGGGACAAGGGAGGAGGGTGTCTTGGCATCCTGGAAGACAGGCTTGGGAGTGGCTCTGCACCAGGTAGATTTTTCCTGGTTCGGTGTTTTTTTCACCCTGCATCCATTGTTTTTGCACAAACACTCCAGGTGATATATTTTGAGATACAACAGAAACAGCAGGATTTATAATTGCCATTAATTGCAAGGAAGGCTTAAATCTTTTCTCGATTTCAGTGTCACCAACTCCTCAGATGCACAAGGAACATCCCCAGTGCCACCGTCCATCCCGGGGCCACACTCCCCTCCCTCTGGGTTCGTGGCTCCTGCCCCAGCACCCAGCTGGCATCCGCCACTCCCCCCCCCCCCCCCGGCCACCCGCCACTCCCCCCCACCCCGGTGGGGCAGACCTCTCCAGGAGCAGCATCCTGAGCACAGGACCAGGGCAGAGATGCTGGATGTGTAGCGAGGCTGCTGAGGACAGACAGTGCACAGACAGAGACATCCCCAGGGCTGGTAAATCTGCAGGGACAGGCATATGTGATGGGGCAAGCAGGGGAAGGGTGAGCCCGCAGCCAGATGGGCTTTATCAAGCTCATGATTTGCCCATACAAGGAGGGAAGAAGGGAGTCCTCGTACACACGAGGGCCAGTGAGACTCCTCGACCCTGCTGGCTCAGGCATTTTGAGCTGCCCTCAGAAAGTCAAAAAAGGATGAAAACTAGTGCTTAGAGAACGCAAAATAGTTCAAGAAAAAGGAGACCTGACAGAGAAAGACATAAGG
>NW_010563039.1:12921-17731 GCF_000687285.1 Phaethon lepturus
GTAAATGTTTTCTTTATTCTCTTCCACTCATGGAAGATAAATGGGCTGAGATCAGGTCCCACTCCTACCCCAGGGAGTATGTGACCTGAACGAGCGTGTAAATAAAAAGCTGGCAAGATAACTCACAGCCGTTCAGGGAAATGTTCACCGCTATGCTCAAAACAGACGCTTGGGCTCATTAACAAGATGCCTGGGCCAGGAATAGCAGAGGGGAAACCCAGGGCTGAGCAAAGCCTAGGTCTACCAGAGCCTGCCGCACACCCAGAACCACGTCTCGGAGCGATTCCCCTCCGGGGTGAAGTCCAGCCGTGTTACTGCAGTGGGGACACAGAGCGGGGAGAAGACCACCCACAGAAATTCCACCTGCTGCAGAACAGCAAAGAAGAGAGACTCTTCTGAATTATTTTGAACATTCGGGGGCCAGAAAACCTGCCACAGGAAACCATTTCCCCTTACCTGCTGGGGAGAGAATTACAGCAAAGGCTGATGCCAAGTATTTGTCTGCGCTTAGTAAGTGCGTGGAGAGAAACGACCCGTGCTCTCACACACCAGCTCACCCCTCCTTTGGGCAACAGTGCTAGCAAAGGCTCTGCCCAGCGGGGCTGGGGCAGCTCAGGAGAAAATAAAACCACCTGCTAATGGAGCAGCTGATGCTGCAGCCAACATCAATGATATGGAGCAAAATAGCAGGAGAGCATGAAGGACAGCGTTAAAAACCACAAGAACAAGAGCTGTTGGGCTAGGGGTGAACCAACGGCAACTGGAAGTGTTTACAGCAAAGTAAAGCTGTTATCTCCACACAGATTCAGGAGGGCTCGGGATGACCTCGAAACGATGAACGCTCTTCTGTGCAAATTACAGCAAGGTGCAGGACGTCGCTGCGGGCTGTGCCGCAAGCACGGACCCTCGCTAGGAGAGCAGTGGAGCTGCTGCTCGAATGAAGCTGCTGCTTTTGTAGCACCAAGGCTGATCTTGAGAGGAATGGCAAAAGCCCACTTAAACACAGAGGCCAAGGTCAAGACTCTGGCAGTTTGGGTAACAGCCTCAGTTATGAAATAGCCTCTATATGAATAGAGGATATGAATGGATAACAGCCCCTACATGAAACTCAGTATTAGGTTAGACAGTTAATGTTCCCCATTGTTGTTATACTTGACTGGGAAGAAAAGATAGAAGGAATTAATTCTTTAACAGATTATGCCATTAGCTGGTGGGACTGGCTGCTATGTTGGCACAGAGGCTGACCTTTTGTAGTGCTGCTTTATTAGACATTAGAAGCAGTGGCTCTAAATCAGGCTCCTTGGCTTTGACCGATTCCTGGACATATATTTGGGTATTGCCAATAACCCTGGAATGGAAACAATTTCTGTCTGGAAAAATCATAAGCTACCTCCAAGAAAGCCATTGCTTCTCCCTTGAGAGGAGAGAGAAGGGGAAAATAAAACAGCAGAAATTTAGTGTGAAATGTGAATTAAAATCAGTAGGAACCATTTAGCCACATCAACTAAATTTAGGATGCTCCAATCCAGCTCGGTGAGCTCTGTCTGTCAAGTGCTCAGAGAGAAGCTGGGATGCCGAGATAAGGGGGCCACGTACGGTGTGATTCTGAGACCGATGGGATAGACCTTCCCCATTCATTCACTTGCTTTTCTTACAGCTGAAGCAGGGAGGAGAAGAGCTCCAGGGACCACCGTGATTTCTTTCAGCTCTTTAAACACAGCCCTGGTGCTCCCAAGAGCCCTCCCCTGCCACTGCCGCAAGCTGCACGCTCAGCAGACTTTTCCTGCCTGACCTCTGAAGAAACCAAGCCGTTTCTCACCTACCGTTGATTCAGCAACCAGCTCTCCAGCTGAACCACCACAGGCTGGGTGTGCTGGCAAGGAGACATGCTCCCGAAGGGATCCGCCGCAGGTGGCAGTGGTGGCTCCACCGTGGGTGACAGCCAGCAGATGGGTTTCCCGCACACAGGAGCAACCCTGGAAAGCCTTTCCTCTCCCATCGCCAAACATGCCTCTCCCTTAAGGGGAGAAATTGCTACAACCTGGTTATCACAATACAAGATGTCTTTTTTTTTATTCCAATTTGAAAAAAAGTGCTAAAAATAGCTGGAGGAATAAAGTGGGAGCATTTTGCAGCTGACTTGCAAATAGCAACTGTCATAACGAGAAGTGCCCTGGGGACCAGGGCTGCGGCAGGACCATCTCGTGACAGCCGCACGCAGAGAAGATTAACAGGTGACACTTGTCAAGCCTTCTGTCTAAAGGGCACAAATCCTCCACTGAGCGAGGGCAGCGCAGCCTTTTGTACAGGAAAGAGAAATTAATTCTCTCTTCTCCGGCCTTCTGCTTTCACGAATCACGATTCATGAGCTCTGCTTTGTCACAGCTGAATAAGAATGATTTTAATGAAGTTAAAGATTATAGGTTTTGCTGTGGAATTGGTTTTAAGTTGAACACGACTCTCTTATTGACCTGAAGGCAGAGCGAGAGTACAGGGAGGTCAGTGACACCTCTGGAATGTCAAGGACAAATGAAGGACATTTTGCTGGAAGACCTGCAGAACATGGCCCTTGGCTGCAGGTTAGGAAGCAGAGCAGGGGCAGCAGCAGGACAACACTCTGGAGGCTACTGATCCCAGGGTCTCTGAGCCCACCAACACAAAGTAGCATCAGCAGAAACCTGCACAAAGATTCCTTTCGTTTGCACAGGTACCTGCTCCACCCCAAGGATAAGCACACGCTGCAAAACCCATTTCAGAATCGCGGATAAACCAGCCATTTCTAAGACCAAGCTGCCCCTGGCACACCAGCCAGCGAGCTCCGATGCCTCCACGCCACGCTGAAGGCATGGCAACGTGGACACACCTTGGGACCGGAGAGGACAACTGCTCTTGTTGCAGTCGTTTGGACACCCGCGAGAGGGAGACAAGCCCACGCAGACACGGGCCTGCGAGGCTACCGCTGGCAGGCAGAGCGCCGAGCCCAGCCCGGCAGCTGCAGGCACTGCCCGTACGCAATCCCCACACAGAACGTGTACCCGATTACCATTCCCAACTTCAGGAAAAAGGTGACTGTATCAACAACTTATTTCTATTGTGACACGTCGTAAAACTGCTCACACAATCTTAGAAACCGTGTGCTCAAATTGGGGCTGAGATTGCCTAGATATTCTTCTTTTTAAACACAACATTCATAATCCTGATTATTTAGGAAATCTGTGCCGCCTCTCTGAAGACTGTGCTGCATCGCACACTGTAGGTCAGGGCATATGAAATCTGTCCTCTGTAGTGTAATTTGGGAGTGGCTCAAAGGCTCTTTGCCAGCTGCTTGCTTCTCTGCTCTTTCAAGGTAGCAGCGTTTCCTGACCTACCCTTTGCAAAGATCTGTGCCCTTCCTCTCCATGTGCAAAGCATCGAGCAGTTTGTTCCTTCACAGCAAGGTCACTTTTCTTCAGACATATTTGAAAGGAGAACTAGCTTTTCAAAGCTTGCTTGTAAACTGATCAGGATCTGAATGCCTCGGTGGACGATGCTGATTTTAATGTAAAATGGTGTAAAGAAAATTCAGAGTACCTGTGCTGATCCCTCTCATACCGCATATGTGGCCCGTCATTCGCTGCGCATTAGCATGCGGAGCATGTAACAGCACAGACACATTTAGGGAAAATGTATCATTAATTTCTTTTCCTGTCCATGCGGAGTTTGTCTGACCTCTTTTCTAAATCTATTTTTAAATTGCTTCTGGGATTCTGTATGCCAGGTATACTATTATGCTGCTGCAAGCACCTGCAGAATCAGCTTGTCAAAACCTTGCAAAACTCACAGGAAATATAGCAAGAAGGTATCTCCACGGGTCACCCAGTCCACACCCAGGTCCCAAGGCCAGAGCAGCCTTATTTACATCATTCATGACAGCTGCTCACCTAACCTGTTCTTAAACTCCCTCCCTAGAGAATTTATTCCTGTGCTTTGCTTTTTCCTTCCAAATCTTTTCCCAGTCCTTCCTCTTTGCACATCAGCCCTCAACACCACTCGTGAGTTATCCGTTCGAAACACAGACCAGCAGATCTCCTTTCTGTTGCCCTCAATATAGTACTTTTTAATTCCAACTTACAAGACTTTGGGACTGGTCTCAATTGTACCGACTTGTAATGGCCACACACTGGCTGCTACATTGGTGCAGAAGAGATGCACAGCACGGTGTTCATTCACAGGCTGGGTGTAACACCCTTTTGTTGAGGAGCTCTGTCAAGAAGAGGGGTATTCTGAGAAGACTCTGTGTGTCCCTCACCTCGGGCCAAACCCCCATTACTGCCTCTCTATTACACTTGCACATCTTGACTTTCGCAGAGCTGCACTGCCCCACTGCTGTGGGTTCAGCCCAGTGGGGTAGTGGTAAATCCAGACAGCTTCACCGCAGGGAACAGCTATTTTCAGAAGATAACATTTTGTCTTGTGCTTTTCATGGATTTATTCACACTATCCACACAACCGCCTATATGCCATCAACTCAAGCCTTTAGAAGCGACGCACTCTTAAAGACGTGCTCCACTCTGTCTAGTATGTACATCGGATGTGTTTGGACCCCAGGTTCTGAAATTATTGTTCTGTTCTGGTAAATATTTTGTCCTCACACAAAGTTGCAATTAATAAGCAAGTTGCCTAAAGACAGCCATGCAACCTAATGGTTTGACCTGCACAGCTGAACTAACAAATTTGCTATACATCTAATGCATAGCTAAGTTCTCCAGCTCTGTTTTTAAAACCAGGGACAGCAACACATCCTTCCTTCATCCAGAAGAAAGGGGGGGGG
>NW_010563039.1:17762-51038 GCF_000687285.1 Phaethon lepturus
TTCTCTGAGACTGGTAACATATTTGACAGTTATTCTATCTGAGCATTAAAAAAAACCCCATCAGAACTCCGATTTCAGGGAGCAGAAACGCACTGTGTAACAATCACACTCATCCATATTGCATGTTAAGGTCTTTCAAATCACATCTTACATGCAGAAGCCAAGTAGATGTCTATCAGCTAAGGAGGAAGGCAGAACTGGTTAATTCAACATCCACTGCCCCTATCTTTAAAATATTTATGGTGCACATGAGGAATTATTAATTCAATACACATCTGACTGGGATTGGGGACACAGTCCCTGTGAAAGTCGTTAACGAATGCTGCAGGAGCCTTCACCTTGGCTGGAAAGGTTTTCTACGAGCATCTATCCCTGCAGGACCCAAACCCAACCTGACCAGCCCTCTGCCCAGCAATATTATCCCCGTCTCTGCCTCTCGACAAGCTCCGCTTCTTTCCTGGCCGCTCCGCTTTCTGTAACATTTTTATCACTGTGACGTGCTGCCGTATGTGCTGTAACACACTGTACTCCGCTCGTGTATCCGACTCCTTCTGCTGTATGAATTCTGCCACCTAAATGGAGCTATAAAAACTATGCAGTGAATTATGTACAAAGACCTCCCCCATTCCCTTCCCCACCTTACCAGGCTAGCTCCATTTTTAGCAATCACAAGTCATCTCAGATGCACTGAGTAAAAGATAGCTACCTGCCTTCAGAGAGCAATTTTGCCTGTTCCCAGGAGGTTGCTGAACGGGGGGGATTCACTGTATTTGCTGCTGTAACTACAGCTCTCAAGGTCACATCCTCTCTGAGCTGCACTGGTCAAGCTTAACAGTGCAAAAGGCTGTACTGTTGCTGAACAGGCTGACTAATTTCTTTGTGTATTACAGAAACAACTTCCATGCCTTTCCTGGTTTCTATCTCGAAAGGCCTAATTTCTTACAGCCTGAACTGTATTAACATACTGCATTACATTTTTTTAAAAGGACTTGGATAAACGGAGAGCCCTAAAGATAATTTGCTATAAAGGAGTCTAGAAGTCCCCCGGCTTTAGATACCAAAAGAGAGACATTCAGTGAATAGCTATAATATGACTCTCCTCAATAGTGCATGTAGGAATCAAGTCTTTTGGTAATTCTCAAATGACAATGGATGATTTTTGTTGAAGGAAAGTGAATTTTCATGTGCCCATATGGTCACAAACCCGCCAAGTATTTTCTTCAGTTTCTTTTTAGTTACTGCCCCGTACCAGAGAAGGGCAGGTAGCTCTCCTAGCCTAAGCCCCAGCACTGGTTCACATCAGCCCTGTACGCACAGATGGGAGAATGGGTACAAGCCATAGCTTGCAGAAACAGCATGAGACTGAACAAAGCCAAGAGGCACGAGATGCCCGTGCCGGCGGCACGCGTGCCAGGCTGCATTCTGCCTCCATCCCTCGTCACAACAGTGGCTTCAGGCAGGACTAAGGCTGGTGCTGCCCTTACGATGGGAAAAGGGATATGATGTGGCTAACAAGAAGATGCTTCCTTGCTGGACCGGCAGACTCATCTCAGGTAATGCAAGAACAATCCTCTAAGTCTTTGCTAGTCATCACCCACTGTCCTTTTCTAAGGTAAAAATCACCTTAGCTCTCCCTAACTTAATAATCTCAGCAGTAGTCAGCAAGAACAAAAAAGCCAATGAGTACCACTTATTAGGACTATGGCAGCTAGCAGTCTTTTGTTCCAGGTCCATTTTTGTCTTCCTGCGCCATTTTCAGAAAGAAAAGTGGTTGGCAGGAATAAGTTACATCTAAGTCCAGAATCTATTGCTTTCTGAATGTTGTACATGGTCTTGCGCAGCTGCGGCAAAACCCAGCCAAAACAAGATGTAGGTTGCGCAAGAGCCAGGATGGAGCTAGAGAACTCTGCTGAATCTCAGGGGTTTGTTGGCGAGTTATTCCTATATTCGGAATTTTATCCTTGCAGTAATCTTGGTGTCCTGAGACTACCCGGTAGGCACTTGCTGCAGTGGGTAACTGGCCTCTCATGCAGATTTTTAAGTATATACATAGAAGAAGATACCCACTGCTGTGGAGTTTTGTAACCCGTACTAAGATTAGTCTGGATGAATTATGAATGGAAACATCTGTGTGTGTGAAAGCACAACCAACCTGTCAGCAGCGGTCCTGTCCTCTGACAACAGGAGGAGGACAAGAAAGTTAAAGAGCACATCACTTCCATAGCCTCTCTGAAAGCAGACTACAGCCATAAAGATTCCCCAAACAAGGAAGCAAAAAGGTAACAGCACTGCTTAAGATCTATGGAAGCTGAAAAAAGCAAGACTCTGAGGTTAAAGATCACGCTATAATAACAGGTAAGTCCTAGAAAGTGTAAAAAACAGTCCAAGAGCCAGTCTGTTGTGAAGAACAACTCCGAAGACATAGTGAAGGCTTGACAGATGGTGTCCCTGCTCCTCCCTGCAGCACACAACCAAGCCTGGCTACAGCACCTGGATGCACAAGGCTTGACGCCGACACGGGGCGGTGAGAGCGCAAGTGAAGCCTAGAAGCGTGAATGACTGAAAACAGTTTTGTTTGGAATAAATATCACCATTCCCTTCTATAAGGTCTCACACTGAGTTTTATTATATTAATTTCCCACACTGGTGCACAACCACCATGCAATATAAAAGCTGGGTAATATAGCTGGGGGACTTTTTGTATGGCAAAAAAATTAAATGAGCAACGTGTCGAGATCGTCAGCACTTACTGGCATGTGCACAAGCTTAAATTCCAGAAGACACATCTTTTAAACCAGCTAATCTTCAGTCTATTTCACCTTCAGGTAAAACCCTAGAGCAATTTTTTTCTTGAAGGAGGGCCTAGCATATCTGAGAAGTATATCCTACATAATAAGCCTCTCCATAAAAAAAAAACAAACTGGATTTCATGCACTCTGGTATTCACACAAAAAGGAGCATTGCTCAAAATCATGCACTACAGAAAATTCTTCAACTGTAATGCTTTGCACTGGCACTGAGCAGCTGTAGCTAGCTGCAGCCAGCTCGTCACAACGAACATGAAAGCAGTCAATGAGCATCACCTTAAAAGCACGTTTGCATGACCAAGAGCAGGTATTTTAAGACCTTCTACAGTTTCACCAAATCTTTGGTCATTTCAGTGTGCCACTTCTGGAAGTTGTCCTTTTAGTCCTTAAATTGAAAAGGATTATAAAAAACATATGGAACTTGGGAAAACAAACCCCCTTGGAAGGTGAGGTTTTGAATCCATTTTCTTCGCTGTGTGAACATACCAAAAGAGATGCATGGGTAGGAAGAACTCGGGCAATCTCATCTTGCTGAAAACCAGATTTTTGACAGTCACTGTCTCTGACCTAGGAGTATCTGCAGCAGTCAGAAACACAGAATTAAAAAGAAAATAAACCTGCCACAGCTAACATAGTCATATGAATCTTCATTTTGCCTCCCTGGGAACACAGCTACAGCAAACAAGAGGTCAAGAGGAATCTGATTTAGAAGAATACATTTCTGTCCCTCAAAGCTACTCCCCGAACAACTCCTTTCTTTGCTGCAGGAAAGAAAGCATCGAAACTGCCCTCCCACCATATTTCAAGAGAATAGAGCCCTCTTAGCTCTTTGTACTCTCAGCCCTGTTTGCTTATCACTTACAGCTCAGACAGACAGCTGCAATTCCCACCGGCTTTCCGGAGGAGATCAATTATCCCACCTAGGAACAAAGCATCCAGGAATGACTTAATCACACTTTTCAGAGAAGTAAGAGCAGAAGCCGTCCCATCCCTGGCAGAGGGGCTGGCGAGGGTGTTCTGGCAGCATTTAAGGTTGGAATACCAAATGTTAAACTTGTTCTAATAACGATATTTGGATTGCAAGGCAGGATTTTCTCCTTTCTTTGTTGAGCTGATAGCTACACACTGCCTGCCTTTGGAGTAAAACAGCACTTGTATGGGTGCAGTATTTTGTTGGCAGAAATATTCTCTCTCAGGGAAAGTGCAATCAAAGCAGCCAGCGTATGCAGGGGTAGAAGACAGATCTTTCAGAGAATTATACCCCTTCCCAGGAGGGTAAGCTATGTAAATATGAAAATGAAAGAATTCTATTCTGCACGAAAGCAGATTCTTGCCCTGCACTGCCAAGGGACTGAACTTAATCACTAATCCTCTGCATCTTATAGTGGAGGCAGAACTCCAAGCCACAGGACTGTGGTGGTGTAGCAGGAATATTTCCCCAAAGACAGCAGCTCGCAGAAGAGATAAGGTACATCACAGCTTTGGAGTGACAAGATTGCTATCGCAGCCTGTGCCTCATTACTATTTCCAACCTTCAGCACAGATCTATGATGCCTTTCCAGGATTAGCCTACTTCTAAAGCTAAAGAAAGCCTCTCTTAATTTACAGCCTGTTACTTATTTAACACCAGACTCACATTAATTGAGAGTGCATTTGGACTATCCCAGCATTTTAGCAGTACAGTGTACTTGGAACATGACACAGGACTAGGGAGTGTACAGAGTGATGCCAAGCGCAGTGCTTGACTTAAACAGAGCACATCTCATGTATACAAACATTTTGGCCTCATACCTAAAAGCAGAATCTGATATTGCCCCTTTTTTTAAACAGTGGCTTTTTTCACCTCCAAAGATTCCCATGAATGATGGTCTTAATACAATTATGATAATCTCCATATATGGCTTCAAATAATGGAAATATAAAAACGAGAAGAGACAAGTCAGCCCCCAAAGTTTGGGCCTAAGGATCCTCTGCTTTGCATTCTGGTATAAAGCCCAAGTTCAGCAAAGTGTGTTGTAACTTTTCTTGGGGTCAAAAACCGTTTCTAAAATACATTCTTTTAGGACACTAACTCAGATAAAACAAAAGAAAGCTTGTTACCAGAAGTATACACCACAGGCTTCTAAATATGTATTTTGATATCAGAATTACTATTTTGCTACTTGCATCCTTTTAATCACCTGGGCATTCCCTGCCCCCCCCGGCCCACAACCAAGAAATAGGGGAGACTGGACAGCTATTGTGCAACATTGAAGACTGCTGGCTTATAATTTATTACTAGTAATGAGCCTCAGCTATTCACCCTGAATTATTCTTCTAAAGGCAAAGCAGTTAAAAGTAATGGGTATCTGCTTCAGGTCAGAATAATGAGGACACTAAAAAAAGTATATAAACAGCTAGAGTATATGCCAGCTATGCAGGCAGAGAGATCTGCTCTGCTCTAATTGAATGGGCAGTACACCTGCAGCATAGTCAAGTCAGAAAAACACATCATCTATCATGGTGGAGGAAAATTAATAGGTATAAGAACAGTGCATCCCACAAGTGATTACCCAGCCCCCTTCCAATGACCTACTTTCCCTCAGATCCATAGCTGTTCATGCTGTCCTCAATGGACTCATGGCTGGCTTGACGGACGGTCCGGCTGGGCATTTCGACAGCCAGCCCAGTTTCTGTGCTCCTTTGGATGGCTCCTTTCAGTCTCCGACCATCCCCATCTAGGAACAAAAGGGGAGAAAAGATGGTCAGCTATTGTTCCCAGAGCCTTTTGCAACAAAAGAGCCAAGGAGAAGCAGAAAAGGTCTTTCAGAAGACCAGCCTGGCATCTGGCAGCCAGTATTTCACACTCACGCAGCGTTTCGTTACTCAGCCCTGCTTCATCAGCAGCTCCCAGTCACCTCTGGAACAAACCCAGTGCTCCAGCAAGCCAGGGCCCAGCAGAAACTCAAAACATACATACCACCCTACCTACTCCAACCATTTGTACCAATTAATTACGCACGGAGCGCAGGTGCGTGCAGGCACACAAGCTGGCTGTACGTGGAGCTACCCAGTTTGGGAACACAGCAGCAGCAGTCACGGGCAGAGCCGAGGCACACAGCCTGACCATGCCTCAGAGCGTTTCCTACGTCCCGTGTCGCTGCCTCAGACTGTGCAGAGCAGCAAAGAGCCACAGCTGCTGGTGAGCATCAGGGGAGCAGAAGGGAGGAAAAGGCCAGGCAGCACCAGAAGTGCTGCGGAGGCAGGAGCCCTCCCAGATGGGCCATAGGGGAATATGTTGGTCATGGCCAAAATGTTCCCTGGTGGCACCTGGAACGGCACCAGCAGCAGAAAACCTCAGGGAAGACTATTCCGCTTCGTACACGCCCTCGGCCAGAGCGCAAAGGGAGTTACGTAGGCTCTGGTTCCTCCCGGGTGCAGTCTGCAGTGGCTCAGCCCTCTGAAATTAACAGCTGCTATTTTCATCCTCCATCTCTAGCAGTCTGTTACTCCGAACAAACCATGTTATGTAATGAATATGTAATGAATACCATCACTATTAATTGCTTTAGCTGGTGTTAGGAAGCTCCAGATTTCAACCCACATACAGCACTCATCCTGAAGCACATCTGCGACAAGTTTTCTGAACAAAGCATAATTATTTAAATCCTTCAAAAGTGCCTGTCCATTAACCTGGATCCAGGCCACTAACCTCTGACCCACGGTGTTCTCAGAAACCCACCAGCTTTTTGAGTACCACCCTGGAGGAGAAATGACCCAGCTATTGAGCTTAGAGAATTCAGGATCCCCAAATACTAAAGAAAAGAAGTCTTTCCCAACTACTTTGGAAATATGAGGATATCTGTAAGAATCTGTCTAAAATATGTAGAACATTGTTATTTGTGTACCAAGCTGCTTGACCTAAAACACTTTTCTTTGGATCTCGGTGTGAACATGCACTTTTGGGAATTAAAAAAACCAAAAAAAACCCCCCAAAAAAACCAGTAAGATATCAGAAATGCTTCCTATCCTTCTTCTCAGGTTATACCTACACTGAAATGCAAAGGCAAAAATTCTTCCCTAAACTCAGCTATAAAGTCCCTTTTCCTCTGGTATGATGAGGTTTCCAACTGGGTAAATGTGTTGGCCCCAGGGCTCTGTACCAGCTGCTGTCCCCACATATGGTGCAGCATGTGTATGAATGTCCCTATGGGCTAAGAGGATAGAATATGCATGTTCTGGGTTAACATTAACTACAGTTTGTATTGATTGTGTGCCTAGAGCAATGTATGAAACACATTGTATAAATCAGGAAGTTACACAAACATAAAACATTTTTTTAATGCGCTTTCAAAATCCAAACCTTCAGGCAAGAACAACAATATAGGCAATAAAGCAAAGCCTCGTGAAACAGCCTTACCTACTTCCCAACCACTGCCGAACAGCTCCCTTTGGCACACCTTCAACAAGCCCCATACAGCCTGCTGGATCCTCTGATGGGGTTTCTAGGTTCCTTTCAGAGAGCATCCCACAGCTTTACAGGCACACTTGACGGTCCATTTAATTTGTCTCACATTCACCTCCACAATCAATCTTTTAGTCATTTGCATCCATCAATGTCCATCCCTCCTCCCCTCAGAACACTCATTGTTCTGCACCTTTTACGTTAGTCCTTACGAGAGCCTTGGTAGGCAACCACAGTCAAAGCAGCGAATGACATTAATGTAGGAAACAGATATAAAAAGCCCCATTGCCCAAATATGCAACATTTTAAAAAAAAAAAAAATCTCCTATTTCCCCAGTATAATGAGACACGCCTGGAGACATTCATACTTAGAAGACTATGCATCCACATCTGGCAACAAAGAGGCTTGGGACAGCACCTCACAGACGCCAAGAACCAGAAGGGACCAGCAGACACTTTGCCAAGTTCTCTGTGTGACAGGCACTTGAATTTTGCTCTGTTCAGCCAAACAATTTACATTTGGCTAAAGAATATCTTCTAAAAAGTTATCCACTCTGGATTTGAAGATATCGAGAGGTGAAGAAGCTGCTGTTTTCCTGTGCCGTTTATTTTACTACCTTGAGAGATACAACTTAAGTTTGTGTGGTTTCAGCTTTCACCCATCAGTTTTTTTGAACACCCTTCTCCACTACGAGGGCTGCTTTCTGTTCTAGCTATAAAGACTCTTCTGCAGTGTAATCAAGTCATCTCTCAATCTTTTTTGACAAGTTAAACAGACTGAGCTCTTTATCTTTCTCATGCTCTGACATTTTTTTCTCCTGCCCTTGAATCTTTTTAATGACCTCTCCAGGTTTTAAATGCCCTTTTGAGAACATGCGCAGCAGAATTGGAGACGGCATTTTAGTGCAAAAACATGTACAGAGGTAAAAATCAGCTCGTACTCTCATCTTCGCTGCTTCTGCTTGCATCTGCCAAGATCACAGTAAGCTCTTGGTATAGCATCACACCTTGCCTGGCCACTGTGCAATCCTGCTGGTACAACCTTGTACAAGATTATATTAAGAAATATGTAAGAAAACACATTTTATTTGAAGAGAGCGAGCAGAAAGTCCAGACAGCTCTATACAACTCTCCCACCCTCAAGACTATTTACTGTTCTTCTAATATGCATATCACCTGTGAACTTCAGTGAGGTTTAAACTCATGCTTGCTCCAATCAAATGAAAACGCTGAATAGCACCAGGCCTTCAGAAGAGCCTCCTGCCTTTGAGCCTTTTCCTTGACAACTGCTTTTTGAAATGTGAAGTAAGTTTTTAATCTATTTATCACTATCACATTTTTAGGGTCATGTTGTTCTAGGACAAAACCCTTACATACTTATCACATTTACCCAGATACCTGCTTCTACTAAAACTCAGAGAAAAAAAAGAAAGTCTGACAAGACCCATTTTCCCTAAATCCTTCTTGACTGGTATTAATTATATTCCATCATTCTGTTCTTTATTAATTGGAGCTCCTTATCATGTTTCCCCTAATTCTGTCTGTGAGCAACATCAGACCAACTAACCAAAAGTTCCCTCCAGACAACCCAGTGATGGACAAAGAGGAGTAAGGTGACTGTGCAAGTGCCCTGCACAGCACAGAGCAGCCTTTGGAGAGTTCCTTTCCTTAAATATATTTTCAGATGTCAACCACATCAAGAGGCTGCTCTTCTAGAGGATGACACCACTCCTGTGGCAGAATTGACTGCCACCAAGAATTGTATTTGCCTTAAAACTTGGGGGTGGAAAAAATAAGAGGGGCATTGTCCCCTTTTCTCTCCCAAGGAAAGAGTTACCATTTCTTATGCCCTCTTCTATGTCAGTCTAACACACAACTCTTCAAAGCCCTTCCTCTCTGCTACTGACAGGTCTCTCCACGCTCAGAGGCCATTAAGTCTTGAAAAAAATCTATGCGAGTTCTGCAATAGCTCATCACAAGGTCATGATTATGTAATTATTACTCCTACACAGAATTACTTTACAATAGATGCTTATTGAATTGATGTTTCTGAGGGACAGAGTGTGCCCCTTTCACTGTTACACCTGTACTACCTCCTCTCTTGTTGCTTCCTTTTCCCCCATCCAGGTACTTAGTACCTTCTTTCTCTTTTCCTTTTTGTTTTCAATTTTCTCCTCCATGTTCACTCAGTTTGGTTCACTCAGATGGTACCAACACAAAATGAAACCAGCATGATGCATGTGCTATGGACCCTCCCATACTTTAGAATTAATTGATATTGATTTAATCCTGAGATTAGGAATTCACTGAATTTCAACTCGATCAGCTTTGCTCCTAAATTAACCAACTGCTTCCAAGCTCAGAACATGTTGGTACCCAAAGCTTGTGGCCAGGCAGCACCAACACACCAAGGGTCTGACAAAACAGCCCGCTCACCTTTTTCCCTTCCCAAACTTCACCTTGGGGTGCAAGGTGGAGAGGAAGAGAAAGCAGCTTTCGAGAGGAACCTTTCTTTCAGGTTGCATTTGTTTCTACTGCAAAGCTCTGGACAAAATAACATTTTATATTTTCCAGGAAA
Organism: Phaethon lepturus; assembly: GCF_000687285.1. Taxonomy (NCBI): domain Eukaryota; kingdom Metazoa; phylum Chordata; class Aves; order Phaethontiformes; family Phaethontidae; genus Phaethon; species Phaethon lepturus. The sequence goes on from NW_010563039.1 coordinate 27,592, forward strand.
GACTAGCCCAAGCCTGAGCAAAGAGACTGCATTTCTATGGCTTTTCGTACCCAAGGCACGCAGCATGCATCGACTTGCATCCCTACATGCTGCAGGGTATCGACCTGGGCACGCTCTGCTCTCTGCCTTCACACCTGGGTTCCTCAGCAACTGAATTATCTGCTTTGCTCCAAAATGAGGTCCAGGTACAAACCAGCACTTATGAAGCATGGAGAATTGACAACCCCAGCAGGGAAACAGAGAAAAAACCCATCTGACGGAGTGGATGCATCCTTTGGAGCACATTGCAGATCACACAGAAGCAGAGATGAGCCGAAATGAGGGGGATGAACATCTGCGACAGAGTGTATCTGCAGTGAGCATCCAGGGGTGCCAGGGGCACATGGTTGGGTGGGACAGGACCTGACTGCCTGCAAAGGAGATATGCCCAGAGCTCTGCGGCAGTTTACCCCAAACCTGCCTGCTCTGTCGCTGGCTGAAATGCGGTCTCACAAGCCCTTTAATTTCCCACAGCCACAAACTTCACTCTTAAGGTCAAAAACAAAGAGTTGATTCTTGCTTTCTTCTCCATGAAGATCTGCCCCAGAGAAAAGATGATGCGTGTCAGTTTGGGGCTGAAAATGAAGAAGGAAAAACACCAAGCACCCATCTGGATATTATCACCTGCTGAGGTTAGGAAGAAGGTCCCCAAGTCCAACACCTGGTCTTTGGCATGTCTGTGGGCAAAAAGCAGCAGTGAGGGTCTCAGCTCATCACCCTGTGAGGCTGCTGACCCGCCGACCATTTTACCTACTACTTGTTTTCAAATACTCTGAGAAAGGAGCCAATGTGTTAGCTTCTCCACTTCAAACTTTGTTACTGCATTGTTGCTCCTAATGGGTTTAAAAATAAAAGATTGTTTTCTGTTTAGTCAGATGCTGAACCCCTACAGACATCTGTTAAGATTCGCGTGCCATGAATCAATTCTGAGATGAATAAAAGAATTCTATTGTTCGGCTTCAAAGGGAAAAAAGAAAAGTCTTCCCACAGCCTTGCATGAATATCCAACATCTGCGACAGCCTGGCACATGCTGAGCAGAGTGGTTGTTGGGGTGGGTATCGAAGGCCCTTTTACATCAGTATCTGTGTTCGGAGCAAGCCATGCTGCTCTCCTAAGGGGATGCTACTGCTGAGGAAAAAAATAATATATATAAATACTGGATTGCAGTTTAACAAGATGAACTCAATCTCATCATGCCTGGCAAGCTCTGACATCCTGCCAAGTATTCCCAACATCAACATCCTAATGGAGTGTGAATTATGAGCACCTAAAGAGAGGCAGTTTGTACTGTGCTCCAGAACATGCCAGACTACCATCGCAGCCTGAATAATCCACCAGAAATGACAGAAAATGGTTGGGGATAAGCAGGGGCACTAATCAGGCTGTTTGCTTCGTTCCCCTTGTCCTAGTTTCAGACACTAATGAAAATCACACCCTTTCTTTCCAAATTAAGCAGAAAATCTTCTATGGGATGGAAAAAAATTTCAACATGTTACTTCTTAATCTGTGCAAATTAAGTACATACACAGGGTTGGGAAAGGTCAGTCAATTCTTCTTGTGAGAGCCAGAAAATAGTAAAATTACGAACTATATGAATTGCTGTGACAGCTACAGACCCCAGCTGAACGCAGAACAGGGCCAGGACAACCTACCAGCACAGGCATCCTATGGAGATGCCAGCAAGACACCTCCTCTGAAGTCCCACCCATAGCACAGTCACCAACACGTCCCACTGCTCCTGGGCCACTAATGGTATTTCAGCACAAAAAAGCTTTCTCTCACCCTAGCATTCAACCCTGCCTTTCCTCGCCCACACCGACAGGCTGTGGCCGCACCCGCGCCCAGATGCGTGCACATCAGACCAACCCCCCCCCCCCCGAACCCATCATTTTTTCTTCTTCCTCCTTACCAGTAAAAGAGGACCAAAAATCACTCGCAGGGTTATTTTTATTAAGCAGGCAGCTGGCAGCAGTCTCGGAGGCTGCCTTCCCTTCCTTACCCGCTGAGCTTGAGACGCACAACAGAGAATCCCTCTGGCCCGCAGAGGGGCCACACGTCACACAGCTGTGCACGGCACGCGAGCTCCGCCACTCATCACAAAGCAACAGCCCTATTTTTAAAGCCTAACAGTAGCTTAATTCAGGTGGGACAAAGCTAACCTTCTTCCTCTTCCTTCCTATAAATGCTAAAAACGGAACACAGATCTGACAGTCCCCTGCACAGCCCGTCCTTCCCTCCCACCACCCCAGCAAGACAACCCTGGAAGAAGAGCATTTCACCCTCTAAACCTCTGCCACCCCACCGGTGTGGGCAGGGGAAGCACCAAGCCCCACACATGGGTTCTTAGGCTTGCCTGTAGTTCCCAACAGCCTCACAACCCAGATCCCCAACTCCTCAGCCACTTTAAAGCCACAAGTGTTTTCTCCTCCACGCTGGTCTGAGCTGCAGTTCATTTTAAACGCAGCTATGGCTCTATTTAAGCAGGTCTCCACCCCCGGCGAGATGTTATCACCTCTTGTAGGTGGGCTGGAGCACTGGTAAAGCATTGATTTTGCTTCCTATCTCTGTGAGACCCATTTTCATATTTTAAACTAGGCAAGCGTGATATATTTTTTCCTGCTCCTTTTGAGGTTAAAAACAAATAGTACCCATGATACTATTTTTAATTTTGACCTTTTGGATAATTTGTCTATATAAAAAAAATTAAATGGCCAAAATTTTCATTTAAAAATGTCTAGAGAGAAAGTTCTGCAACTAACATGTAGCCAGGAAAATTACTTTGAGATTTTTTTCCTTCACTGACAAGAGACAAAGCTAACAAACTGAAAGGTAAATATATATATTCCACTATCAATTACTTTTAAACAGATTTTTTGACTATCATAAAAATTTGTTTAGCTTTTCACCATAAAAAAAAAGTTGCAGTACCATAACACTAAGAAAAACATTAATTTCTTTCAGAGAATTTCATGGGAACTACTTTTCAGCTAGATCCAACTCTTCAGAATTCTTTCCATGTCCCTCATTTGCAGCAGCAGGATCCAAATAGTTTCATCTGATGGCTGCTTCTGCATTTTTATTTTTGTAAGAAAATTGAACATGCTACCCCCTTCTCTTCCCCCAATCTGCCATGTTTAGCAGGAGAGCCTGATGAAACAAAACGTCCGCATGCGTACAGAAAATTCACCGTTGTAATTTTTCTTCAGCAGCTGAGCAAGGAAACCCGACCACTGCCCCGGCTGCAGGCGCAGGTCTGTCGGGCACGGGACTGGAAGAGCTGCACGTCTGCGACAGACACATCTCAAGCCTTTCTCCACCTTCTGCTTCTTTTGTGCTCGGGCAAGGGCTGATGACTTAAAAAAACCCCAAAACTTCTTACGGTGATATTTATAATGCAACAAACCACATATATACACACACACATGCATTCTGATTGCACAGATTGGGTTTTGTGGTTTAAACCTCATTAAGAGTTTAACTCCCCCTCTTTGACATTTGCCCACCTGGGAGGGCCCGGGGTCTGCTATCCGAGTACATGCCAAGTCAAGGAAAGTTTAGCCGATGGGCTCAGAGAACAGGTACACAGCCACAGGCAATAAGTAACAATAATTAACTGATTTTATTTAAACTACTACGTTGTAGTATTTACTCTGTAGGAAGCTGGGGGAAATGTCAGATATAGTACCAACACCCAGCAGTGCTTTAAGACAAAACGTTCTCAGTTCAAAACTCTTAGAACTTTGCCAACTACAAAAATCTGGGCATCAGGAAAACACAGAAAGCCAAAAGGTGGGTGGAAAAATCTGACTGCCAGGGCCATCTTCTTGTTATTTCACAAGGAGGACCAGAGGTGGAGCAGATTTGTGTGCCTGTGGCTGGAAGTCCTCCAGCTGGCCAACATAATTTATGAAGGCCAGGTCAGGATCTCTACTTAATTACAAGGGAGTTGAAGCAGAGCATTCTGTCCTAATTCTGCTGTCCATCTCGCACTATTAATAACTCTGAGGATGTTGTTTAAGTCCAGGATGTGAAATATGAATGAGCCTGAGCTGCAGAAAACCTCTTAATTTAGAAGAGGATCGCAAAAATGAGGTGACTTCACAAAAATAAAGCAGCTAGAAAGCGTCGTTGTAAGAGAAGGATGGCATGAGATGAAAGAGCTGCCCTGCCTACACCTCGCTAAGCCAGGAAGCTTTGCACGAGGCTGTTCTGCTCTTTCTGAGCCCGCTAAACCTGCCGGCTCGCTAACCATACCTCCTGCGAGCGCCCGGCGTCCTGCTCTGCACTCAGTAACTCTGAGGAAGAGAGCAGTGGGCAAAGTAACTTAAGTGGCCTGTTTGCAAGTTGTGTCTTCCCATTGTAGAACAGGACTCGAAGGTCATGAGTCTCCTGAAGCAACCAAAGCTCCTCAGAGAAGCTGACTCACCTTTCCATCCAGGGGATTTATAATGCTCAGCTCCACGGTTTTGTTTTCACCCAGAATGCTACTTTTAAGCTGAGATTATACATCAGACCTTTTGTTCTGGGACCATTAATTTGGGTCTTTCTCTCTACCCAGACCCATCATAGGGTCTTCAAATCTTCCACCTTTCCACCAAATTTGGCTGAAACTGGAAAGTATGTGCTACATTTATAGGAATGATGGAGAGAGGGTGAGGGTGAGGACAGGACTCTGCCTTATGTATTGAAAAAATAATTGCCTGCTGGGAATTCACAGCTAGAGCAGGTAAAGTTTAGTTTTGGTACAGGTAAAATTCAGGGTGAAAGAGCTGACAAGGCCAGATTTATTAACAAGATTTTTTTCCCTTTTCTTCCACCCCACTGACGCTCTTTTAGGAGCGAGCAGCTTTGTCAAGGCCACGTGTGTGTCAACACAAACAGCGAGCAACAGTCTTGGCACAGTGAGTCATGCAACCTTTTGTTCATTTGTTATAAACACAATTAAAAACACAGCCACATTTCTTTAACAGGCGTGAAGCCACAGAACCCTGGACTCATTCATAAACTAGAATCATGGTGCAGAATCACTTAGAATAGCATTTGATTTGTGTTTAGCTTGGGTTGTAATTACTTCATCATATTTTCCTTAAGGAAATGAATGATCAAATTCACAAGGAGTTGACTTTAATTATACACACTGCTTAATAACTTGCGTCCATTTGGAAGCAATTATTTGATCCACTGTGGAAGCAGAGAGGGGGAAGTGATGGTCTGATTTCCAGAGAAGTGAAAATTTCAGGCATTCAGCTTCTAATGCCAGACAATTTCACCAGATGATACAACTATCCGTGTCAGGCTTCACCAAAGGTGCTTTCAGGTAATACGTGTAGCAAATGCTAAAGGAAGCCATCAAGCCAGCACATTTCCGCTCTCTAATTCTACACATTGCTTTGACTCATGCGCAGATGTCCTTTCCCAGGTCCGCAGCAGTGCAGTGCCCATTCTGCCGGGCAACTGCTGCATCCCACCATAGGTGCACCAAAGGGAACCATATTCTTTCCAAGTGGCACAAAAACCAGCATGAAGACCTCTGCTTGCAGCATGCCTGCAATGCCGAAGTGGTGAGCATGGAGGGTGGCTGCATTTCCCAAAAGCCTAGTGCTTTCTGGTGAGCAAAGAGAGGCTCTGGCACAGCAGCAGCCCGACTCGCTCACCAGCTCTTCCAACCCATGAACAAAAGCTCTGCTCTTGTGAACGGATCCACTGTGCTCGTACCGGTTCTCTAGCACGGCTCCGTTGTTGGGTTCTGGGACCACTTCATACAGCCCAAGTGCCTGGTTCTGCTTGAGCGGAGCGAAAGGAGAGCACCCTGCCCTGCACCACCATGGTAATCGGCCAGGCAGGCATCTCTGGACAGCTGGAAGAGAGGGTCCGGCTTTGGTGCCCGGAAGCAGGACAGGACCAGATATCACATTGCAGCGGTATATAAAGTCATGGTGACTAAGAAATCAAAAGTGGTCAAAACACTGAGTTTCATCTCATAGCAAACAGCCCTGCCAATCGTACATCATGGGTATCTTCAACTGGTGACAAGCCAAGCCTTTAAACACAGAAAACACCATGCAATAACAAAAACAGAAGCGCTGAATTTAAGTAGCAGCCTCCTAACAAAAAACAAAACAACAAAAAAAAAATTCAAGCAAAATTTTCACAGCCCAAACCCTGAAGAGATGCACACAGACTCTCACCCAAGTGATAAACTCTCCTACAGACGAACATGGCAGACACATAACTGCCTCCTACATGCCTTCTGCATACATAAAAGTAGTGCTCAGATATAAACACACCCCAAATTACTTCAAGTCCATTGGGAAATTCGGTTCACCATTTGTCTAAGCAGAATACTGAGCTTGCAATAGAGGAAAAGCAGCTCTTTGGCCAGAGCTGGGAAAAAAGACATAATGACTTCATCTCTGCTGGAGTGTGTGGGAAACAAACCAAAATATCATGCCTGTCTGAAGATTACTGAGGATTAGAGGAAAAAAGCTATCAATGCAGCAGATTAATATGTTTTAGGAACAATACCAAAATCTAGTTTTCCCAATTACCAACCATTAGATGCAGGAAGAATCAGTCCTTTGTCAAGAAGGGACACACTTACGGTGTTCAATATTGTACTGAATGGAATTTGTGTTAATCACTCAGTGTAAAACAACATGAACCAGCCCAGCTTCATGAGAAGCAGACTGCTATTTATAGCATGACTACCCCATGACATGTACATGGCAGCAAGTTCACCAAAACCCCATGATTTGTGCCAAATATTTCTAAATATGTTTTGTAGAAGGAGCAGAGATGAACAAAATGCTTTAGAGCACCTTGATGATTTCTCTCTCTCCACCAAGGGAGCAGAAGAGAACACCCAAAGAAGAAATTTTAAAAGTACATACTTGTGATATAGCCAATATTGGTCTTGCAGACAACACTGCCAGTTCAGGAACATCAAACGTACATTACAGAGCGGTATGGATCTTTATTTATGAGTGAAAAAAAATAGTTCTAACGTAACTAACGAAAAAATGTTTGATGGGAACCTCTTTACAAAATGTGCAGGCAACGACTGACCAACAGTAACGAAACAAGGTCAGAAGAGGACACTGGGCATTAACCTTGCTTACGAAGCACCTGCATCTGCATAACTTCCTTCTCAGACCTTCAGTTAACTTTTACATTTTTGTTCTCATACTTAAAAGACTGAGCTGACATAAGGAGGCCTTGGGATTTCTTGAGATGGTGCTGGCAAGGTCAGAGAAGTTCATTTCAGATGTAGCACAACCCCCTTCCATCACCGACTGCAGTCGGAGGCTCCGTTTCACTCCGCTACAATAACTGCGCTAGTGACCCGCGTGCGTACAGCCACCTGCCCCACGTTATCGGTGCGAGGGTCGAGCTGTGCCATCAGGCTCCAGCCTTCACGTTTATTTCAACATAGAAACAAGCGTAAGGAGGTAGGACACACAATTTTGAAAGTGAACTTCAGAGAGAGAGCACCTCAGTCCCAACCCATGTACAGTCCCCAGCCATGAATCAAAATTACAAAGCAAGCTCAGGAGTGAAAGAACGTCCTTTCCTCCTCCTCCTCCTCCTCCCACCTGCAGAGCCACAAGTTCAGGGCTCCGTTTCCTTGGCAACAAAAAAAGAGCATCACAACAGCCTCCTCGCTAGCAAATGGCATATGAAAATACGTCATTTTCCTTCTTTCTGGTATCTTTTATCGCTAGGGAATAAGCCTGAAGTCAGAACTCACCACTCTGCAAAGACGGAAATAGATATCCATTATTGCTATTTAAAACGCAAGTATCTTTGGAGTCTTTAAGCTTGTCCAGAGATAGGTAGTGAGTAAGGGATTTTAATTTATTAAGTTAAAAAAAACCATCTTGCTGAAGTTCACCTTTAAAGACAAATTGTAGAACTTGAGGAGTTTGGGGAAAAAAAATGCAGCTCATAAATTTAAGATCTGTATTTTAGATTCTGTTAATATTCACTTTTGAAAAGCATTAGAAATGAAGATTACAAATTTAATAATGTAACACTGGGGAGGAATTATCCTCATCCCCATATAAAAAGGCAATTTGTTCTTGCCTATAAATTGACTTTCTATTACTGTCATTAAACCAGCACAACGTGCTAAAATTAGGGTCTGCCCCACCACAGCTCTGTGGCAAGCCACAGCAGAGAAGTCATTGCGCCAACAATTTAGAAGACATCCTAACGAGGCGAGAGGGGCAGCGGACACTGCTCCCTGCCAAGGAGTGGACATCTCCTCGCTGCAGGACTTTGTGGTGCTGCTGAACATTGACAAGGGTTCAAAAAGCAACTGGACAAAATTAATGAGTAAAAAAAAGTCAGGAGCAGAGGAAGTCCCTAAGCCATGGGTCAGTGGAAGCTGGGCCAGCATCCTGACTGAAGCAGCATCCCAATAAATCTGGGCAGCTACTACTTTATGAGGGTTACCAGATGGGTACTCATAGAAGCAGCCAACTTACAGCTGGCAGAAGTGGGGCTCTCTGGGAAGAAGCGATGCTTCTGCTTTCAGGTTTCACCATCTCCTGTTTAGCTGTGCATTACACACCTTTGCAGACTCAAAAACCTTTTACTCCTTCCATTTTGCCACAATACAGAGAAGCAAGATCACAGTCCTCAGAATGCAGTTGTCTCTCACTCACTTCCTAAGCTGCTTCCAAGCTTCCCTCCTCTGCAGCTTGTGCAATAGGTTTCATGGATGTCCCGCATGGTCTCCCTGCTCCATCTGTGCCCAGCTCTACCTGTCTCCCACTAGCACATCTGCTCCTCCTCTCTCACTCAACATGCTCACGTCTGGACCATCAGGGATGCTGCTGCAATGCCCACATGAGAACTTGCCTAGCAGCCCGAGCATTAAAACCTATATTCAGTGGTCTCCTCAAACAGGCAACTGAATAGAAACAGCTCCACTGAAAGAACATTAAAACTGTACTGTCAGTTCTTTACTGTCTCATGTCCCACAGCTCTTCCTCCGTCTCTAAGTTCCTGACGGGTTATGACACATTTCAATAATAGAAACCTCTTTGCCACTTCTCAGCACTGGCACCGTTCCTCCCTTTCACTGGTAACATACTATGCAGTTACACATTAATTCTGTCTTTTGCCTTTTTTTTTTTTAAACCTGTTTCACCCATACTTTATGCAACAGGCAGCTAGAAGACTTGCTCACACCTTAGTTACTTCTAGAAGAAATCTGAGCAACTGGCACTGGGGAACGGGTTCATGGCATCTGCTGATGGTTCTTGCCCTTCCTTTGCTCATGAATTGTCCCAAGTCTTAAAAGAAAATTAAGCTGGTACTTGTTCAAGATTATCAAAGAGTAATGTTGGTCAGTGCACCCAGAAGGTGCTCTGTTCCCGAGCAAGCAGGTCAGCATGCCAGGCCAGCATAGGACCTTCAAGTACTCATGGGCAGCTCTGATGAGATGTGCCCTTTGCTCCATGACAGGTCAGTTCTTAGACTGCCTGATGACTCTCCCAAGCGGTCATCAGCATTTGCTTAAAAAACTTCCCATTTACCCAAATATTCATTCAAAGAAGCTTAGTGGTTGGAATAATGGCAGAAAATGAACACAAAGGGGACTTGTGATAACCAAAGCTAATCCATTTGCAAGTCTGACACCGGCACAGAAAGCACTTTGCAGTCTCCACTGAAGCCTGGCTTGAGTCTCCCTGCTGAAGCAGTTTCCAGGTCATAGCATGTGGAGATGTTTGGAGTTCTGTGCTTTGTCCTTGGCCTAATTCGGAGAAAGACGTTATGTTTCGCTTCTGCTCTGACTGCACATGTCAGAGTAAACCATAAAGCCACACTTGACCTTGAAGTCACTACTGAATGTTAGTCATCTGGATCCATGAATGACTAGTACATCCCTCTAGTATTCTGTAAGCTGTACTCCTGCTCAAAGTGTCCTCCTGTTGTATCCCTTCTCCTTTGAAATTTCACTTTACCAAGCATGATTTGGCCCTTCTGAATATTACACAATATTTGTCTTTTTTGTGTATTTTCTGCTACAGATATGTGACCTTTTCCCCCTGTATTTTACTGTTGTATAAAACAGCTTTCCCTTTCAACTGCTTACCCCCCCTTTGCACAGCTGCTTAATGAATTCGAAGTGTGACATTTTGTTTTCCACAGTGAGGTATAAGAGAAGCTGTAAACCATCACTGTGAGATGAACTAGAAAACACAGAAGGCAGAAAGCCCTTCCCACCAGTCAGCCACAGTTCTCCCAACAGCACCCGCTACACATTGCAAGACAGCTTGTACTCAACTAATCAACAAACTTCACTAAACAAATAAAAATGTCAACTTTGGGAAGTATATACAAGCTTCTATACACAATACAGTTTCACATGCCCCAAAGACATTCTCTCCTCATTTTTGATACTCAGTGTGCTATCCCTACCTGGCCACTTGGGTGCTTTGCTCACACAACAACACAGTTCTAGGATCCAAGTGGATTTAAAGCCCAGCAGGACTTTCCAGAGCACTGTACAAGTTCCTCTGATATCGCCCACACAGGAGGCTACAAATTGGCACCAGCAGTTGTCAACATTTTGTTTTGATCTTCCAGCAAACAAATCCACCCTCTGAAATGTTTGCAGGATGCAGAGATAAAAAGCCATAATGAATAAAGACCAAAGAAGTTTGAAGGGTTTATTTTTACCCAGTAATCAATACCTTCTGGCAGTCTTCCTCCAGCTCTAATAATACCAGCAAGCACAGTAACCCTTGGCAGATTTTGCATGCTGCTCTACAAATATTATCTAATTAAGCATCACAATCCACTTCTGAAACAAAGAAAGCATGATCTGAAGTTCTTCTACAGAGAGAGAGAGAGAGAGAGAGAGAGAGAGAGAGTTGGGAAGAGACATCGACGGACAAAACCAGGTTAGAGTTTAGGATCTCCAGTTCTTGCACGCACCACCTACTAACCACGCTGTCCCTCCGGGACCGGTTACAGGGAAGCGGTGTATCGTTCACACAACATGCTCACATTTGCAATCTGTGCTTAGCACAACCCTTGGTTTCACTTTGCTGTGATAAAGCATTAGGACAGCTGTCCAAGCAGACTCGTTAATAAATCAAATTACAATAAAGCAGTTGGAGGGATATGAATTATTGAACTCAAAGCAATTTAGTGCTCAGAGACAAAACTAAACTCCATAAGCTGGGAGCTACTGAACACGGAGCCTGATTTCCCTTGGAACACTTTTACTGGCACGCTGTAGACTGCCAGTCCAGTGGAAACCTCAAGGAGGAAACACCCCCTCATCTCCTCATTAAAACACAGCAAGCAATGGCAGCAACCTTCTCGACGAAGTTACCGGTTTGCAATGACTGTGGATACTTTTATACAACCATTTCCCCATCTTCACTCCACCGGACCCAAGAGGTGGATCCATCCCTGAAGCACGCAGCAGTGGGCCACGCCAGGCTAGCACAAGGTGGCTGTGGAGCTGTACCACCCTGCTCTCGCAAAGGCAGTGGTGTCATTGCCCTGGCACCCAGCCACAGTAGGGCATTTGTGGCATTTCTCTGTTTTCCAAGTGTAGCCTTAATTCTTCGTTTCAGCTCCCTAAGCAAGAGGCTGGAGCTCCTCTTCCTGGTACGGCAGACCTGCGTCAGCTTGCTTTTACTTTAAGCTGTCCACTTCCTAGAACGTTTACTGTTTACCTGGGATGTTCTCAAAAAGGGGAGCGAAAGCCCACCTCTAATGCCATGTGACCTCCTCTGTCGGTAAACCAGGACATGGGAAGATAAAACTAGTAATAATTCACAGGCCTCACTGGAGGACTCTCGCTGGTCTTCTGTACACCACTTGCTGATTAACCCTTGATGCCCAGCAGATGATGGGCAGGTGACAGTAACCCATTTAGTGATCTGTTTTCCATCCAAACTCAACTTGTACGACTAGCCCTGCACTACATTAGCTGAAATGTCTTATACGCTATCTAGTCCTTGGAATCTATTCTTCTCCTTTCACAGCTGGCTACTCCCATTAAATCCCACTGCAATGCACCATGGGCATATGTATCCAGGAAAGAACTGAACTCTTCTAAATCCTACCTGCTAAAATCAAAAGCACCCTGCACAGACTGTTATACTACAATGGAAAGATTTTCCTATTGAAAGCATTATAAATAAAACAGCAGTTGCATTAAATAAAGTCTTTCTTCCACATATGTGCCCAAACATAGAACTATACTCAAAGATCCCAATTACAATACAGCGTATAATGTAAATCCATTTCTCATACATTTGTCATTTGTCCCAGGGTGACAGAATATGTTTCATACTGATATGTTTTATATAGATGGTTTTATCTTTGAAGATTGACAGATTCCTAATACACATCTCTAATAACAACTTCACTGACAAGATGAAAGTCACTGCAATCATTTTCTTGAGAGCTAATTATTTACCACAGCTTCAGATTATTTACACTTCAATCTCAGACCTCTGACTCTGTGAAAGGTCTGGAGCTCTCTGAGGTCCACAGCCTCCAGAAGACTTTGCAGGATTCCCACCACGGTGAGCAAGGAGGGCTCAATCTGCCCACGGTCCCTCATGCCCTGCAGGAAGGTGTGCACTGGCTGCCTGCACACAAAACAACACCCTTCAGCCCCTCATGACTTGCAGTAATTACTAAAGATGTTCAGCCTTTTGACAACGTGGACAGATACCAGCTCAGTGGGAACTGGCTCATGAAGCACTCTTCAAACCTCTGGGGGCTCTTTGCGCATCTAAATACCTTTGCCAATCTGACCCTCGCTCTAAGCACACAACCCAGGAGCTGTAGTTTCCCCCACCACAGCGCAAAGATACCCTTTTCAACTGAGCTGCCCCCGGAAACAAGACTCGTCTCTCCTCTTTTTCCACCCTCCGTAACTTCTGAGCCTTTAAACTACACTGGACAGAGAGGTCAGGTTTCAGAGATAGCATATTCCCAAAGATTCATGAAAATGAGTCCACCCATGGACAGAAGAGCGATTTGAATTACTGTCCCCACCAAAGCGAATGCCTGTTACAGTTCAGCCTCTCATCTGCCACAAGAAGCAAAGATCCAGGTGACTGGTGAGGACAGATGCGCCAGCTATGCCCAGATTGCAGCCTGCACATCCAAATAGTCCACGGACGGTGGCAGGAGCTGGCAGAGCCCTGGTGGAGGTGTCTGGAAAGGAGAGGTGCAACTAGTTCAGCTATGCCTGCAACAGCTCTTAGAAGGTGGGGAGGAGCACCAGTTGAAATGCAGAATTCCAAAAATGAGTCAAAATCAGTTTACAGTCCTAAATCCGTTCCCTTCCCACTCACATATTATTCCAGTTTCTGTGATTATACAGTCAGATTCACCTATTTGAAAATCTTTTTTCTTTTCGCTCCCAACACGTGAAAGCCCTGAAGAATCTGGCAGGGAATTGCTCGCCGTGCAGGGAAACAGAAAATGAGCGTGCTCCTGCTAAAGAAACAAGAAATTTGTAACAATTACATACCATTACTTATGTCCAACTCTGTCATCATAAGTAAGCAGTAACAGGAAAAATGCTACTTTGACAGTAACAACATTTTGTTTAAAAAAACCCCAACAAAATAAAACAGAGAAACTGCTTCCTCCAGTGGTGGCTGCATCCTTTCCAGCAAGGGACAGCCAATGCCCTCCAAAGCACCCGACCCTCTAGGAAGAGCACACACCACCCATCAAAGGTTACAGAGTAATTTCACTGGAGCTCCATACTGCAGCATTAACAGCAAACGTTCTTCACGATAGCCAAAACCACACACTCAGCTGCATTCAAAGTTTCCCCATCCTGCAGCTCTGCTTCAATGCTCCCAGTGGAAAAATTACATCAACCACAAATCTTTGGTCAAAGCATCTCAATATCAGGATGGCACTTTCACTTCTGTTGGCTTGTATCTTTCTGAGACAAACCTTGAACTTTAAAACACCCTAATATACAACTTTGTTTCCTCTAAGACACACGACAGCAGATCCAAGAATGGCTGTAGGCCCAGTTTGAAGGGAAAACATGGCTAGGAACAATGAGAATACTGCTCCTAAAACAGCAGACACACACGGATACTTCAGAAAAAAGAAAATTCAGAGTTCGCTTAGTCGTCAGTGGTATATTTACTAAACACATAGAGGAGTTCAGCACCTCCTGATGATTAGAATTTAAGATGCAGTGACAAAAAAAGGGAAATAAAATCCAGCCCCAGGTCAGGCATTATATAAAAGACATGACAAAGTCGATTTTAAGACAAAGAGTGACACCCAGCAACTCTACATTACTGAGAGTTACTGAGAGCAACTCCTACTTACTCCCTCCAAGCACTGTGGAAGTTGCACCTTCTTCAGGTTCTTTCTGCATACACAAATCAGTTTTGTGGCATTAAGAAAAACAGTTCCAGTACAGATATAATTTCCTTTAACACCAAAGAGCCACCAATTGCCTACGTGACTCCAGGCAGTTTTGGTACTCCCACCTGTACCAAGGCACAGAAGACGAATAAATTCTCTCGCAGCATTTCAGTGGGGTACCTGATATTTTGATGCTGATCATTAATATTAAAGATGGAAGACGAATGTCCCATCACTAAGTCCACCAGGAAAGAGTCTCAGGGGATGCTCACCTAGACTAAGAAACATATCTAAACCCAGAGTCAGCATATGTGTTGATACAAATCCGCTTCTGGAGTCTTCTGAACAAAGTACTTTCTCTTACTTTGGGGCAGCCATTACAGAGTCACAATGTTTAGTCAACCTTTTACTTCTACAGTCATTAATCATGCACCATTTAACTAACTGGTTTGTCATTTATTCTTCTAATCCTTTTCAAATCCTTCTGCTTATTTTCACATCTTTTTTCAATCCCATTCCATGTGTCTTGCTAATTACAAACCTTCACTGTCATACACTGTTTCAACACAGACACACTGAGCCAGAGGTGGTTTGATCACTTGCTGTGTTACATGCCCCATGAATCGTTTGCCATTGCGACATGTAAAATATGAAGTGTTATTGGAAGATGATAAAGCATACTTAATTATCTGGACAGCTACTTACAGCTCCAGGGCAGGAAGGGTGAATGACCATTTGTTGCTGTACTTGAAAACAAGGTTTTTAACTTTTTAAAAAAGAACAATGAGAAGGGGGAAAACGCCTAGGATTTCCATCGCCTCAAAATAAGGAATTTTGCTCCTTTGCCGGACAGTACCGCTTCCAGAGGACTGCTATTTGCAATTTCGCTGCGTCCTGAGGCAACCATCCCTGCTGGTCTCAGGAGACTCTCCATCTCCAGAAGTCAGCACACAAGGCCAGCCTAAGAGTTGCAGGTCAGCAAAAGCAAAGCCACATCCAAATGACAGATGCCAAAAGCGGGTGATAGACGAATGAGACAGAGCAGACATCACCTGAAAACTTAAACACAACTGAATTATTCTTGGCCAAAAGGCAGAGATGAGGCACTGTGATGTAGATAAGGGAAGAAGGGATCAAGGGAAGTGGATGACTGACTGCTGTGAGGAGCAGTGGACTAGCTCTCAGAGGTACCCAGATCATTAGAAATCTCAGCCCAAATGTACACGTCCACAGATTTACTCCCAGTGACAAGTTTGACTACACAACTCGACATTGAGCCAACACCATCCTGAACACTTCCTCTCTTGAACCTCAGTTTTCGTTTCACTTCTACAACAAGGTCTTGACCTATCATGCCAGTGATGCAAACCTTAAAACCATATAATGCAGAGATGACTTTACTAAGAGCCTGGAAGAGTAACTGACTCATTCACCCCAGAGGACAGTTAACAGAAGCTGATGAGGACCAGTTATACGCCACCATCATTAGCTACTAATTCAGTATCTTCAAAAAAGATGGTAGGAAGCAATGAACGCTTCCACCTCCTCCACACTGATCTCCTCGGAGGTGGCTAACAGCACACACCAAGGAAAGCGTGCAAAACTCAAAGGGGAGCTGCACTTAGTACAGCTTGGAGAGCACTGTCTAGGCATGGTTTGTCACAACGACACTTCCCGTTGAAGCCAAAGTGTACAACTAAAACAAGTGAAGGACCGAACACCTCCCAAAACACCATCAGCACTATGCAGGAATTGGTTGAACAGCTTCCATTTGCCAAGAAAAACACTGTGGACACAATAACTCCAAAGTACACTCACATCATGTAACCCCATTAGATCAGCAGCTCCTAATTAATTTAGAGTGTAGATCAGTCCTCGAACACCTTTTGCTACCAGTAAGATGTACTGAAAGTGATGAAGAGGAATCATTATGCATAACACCCGCAAGAACCTGCTGTAAACACATTTGGCAGCACAGGGAGGTTCCTTTATGGCATAATCCATTTTTATACGCACCTAATATTTTCAGGTTTTCAACCGATTGGCAGCGTGTTTGTAGAGGCTGTTAATGAATCTCATTGCTAAAAGCAGTTACAATTCTGTAGCTATTAATACAACGTGACATCAGTTATGTCAGCTTCCGAGTGAATCACAGTTGCAAACTTGTAGGTGTTCCATAGCTGGTTGTCAAGTCGAAATAGAACATTGTTAAATATAATCCAAGTCTGTCCTAGTTTTGCAGCTCTTTTCCCCTTTCTGCACTGCAGCCTTAGTGGACTGAACACCTGCAGGTCTGAAGAGATAAGCACAGGAATATCAAGGGGAAGAACAGGTTGACTATTAGACCACTTAGACCAGCATGTTTTAAAGTGTTCACTTTTGACTGCAATTTCCTCTCAAATCTGATGACTGTAAGACCTTAAAAGAGCAGGTCACTAAATCTTTTACAATGTCTAAACCTTGTAAGATATACTCATATCAAGATGTTAAGCTTTTTTTTTTACCCCCTTACAAACTGAAATAAAAGGCTGAGAATCTTTCCTGACATAGTAGTTTAGTATCAGAGCAGATAAAATCCAGCTTCCAAACCATTTACTGAGTATCAGAGGCCAAATGCTGCTTTAATCTGCATTACTGACACTTGCAGAACACTTTTGTATTGGCCAACTCCTACATAAAAGCACATTCTTAACAAAACTGACAGAGGCTTCGGAAATTATTAATGAATATCTTGATCAATGAAACATTTCCAGGTCATCATGTTGTCACCACTTCAGGATTCACACACATCCCCAACATTTGTCATGCAGCTAGCTACCTGGGACCGGTGATCTCTGGAAAGCCAGTCCTATGGCTCTAGGGGAAAGGTGTTCTAGGAAATAAACAGTTTTCTAGATTTCAGGAAATTAAACAAAATTATGGCCCGAAGTAAGACTTTGTGATTTTCACAGTCAATCTGTCCTACAAACTTGCTGTCTCTCTGCAGCAGATGGCTGCAGTGAACAGACTGTAGAAACAGAGTCAAATTCACCAACTAAAATGGACTGTAGATAATTTGCCTGGTATTATTCCTAGAGCAGCAAGACAAATTTTGCCTCAACCGACCATGCAATATTTCATAGAGCTCTCTAGTAGGTAAGCCAGGCAGTACTGAGACAGAAATAGAAAAATATTGAAATAGGGCTGACACGATGCCAGGTTTAGAGGCATTTGGCTTGGGATGGGTCTTGGGAAAAAAATGAGTTTAGGACGTAGTAGCCGACTCCTGTCCAGGAGCAGTAAGAGTATTTCTGCAGACACAGAGCAGACAGGTCACAGGAACAGACCTACTCCTGTTACTAGGCAGAAGCCAGGAATTCAGTGGAAACACATGAAAAACAAGTTTATAGAAAGGTAACTTGAGACTCTGGCATGACTCAAAGCAGAGCCCTGAGCAAAATGGGAGAGATGAGAATTATTGTTTTGAAACCGTCCAGAAGTGCGTCCTGAGGAACAGATATGATCAAAAGTCAGGTTCTGCTCCTTCCCCGAATCTCAACCTGTACTTTCTCAAGTCATTTATCCTCTCAGTCCCTTCAAGTGAAATACTTTAGACCACATGTTAAAATCACAAGCACTGGGTTTTATCATACACAATCCCTTTATGTTACAGTACTGTCGTATGAGAAACAGGCTTGCTGTGCACCCACATACCTAGATTGCACATCCACAGCTTATGCATACTGGGTAGGCAAATAGTTAAATGACTGTCTCTTTACCCATGCAATTTTCAGAACCTACGCATGCACAATAACTAAACCAAGATCTCTCTACTGCTCTTACAAAGTACCAAGCAGAAGTGAAAAACGTGCACTGGTGGAAGGTCCACAGAAAACCTATTTATCTTTATTATTATTTCTTGCCAAAGCTTTAACTTACCAATAAAATATTGATAATGGCTTTTTCCACGTCAAGGGAAAAGAGCCAATAAACATGTGCTGCCTGCACAGTGGAAAAAAAAACCCATGATGCTAATTTTGGAGTATGTCACCTGGTGGAAATACAGAAATATGGAAAGAAAAGGGGGAAAAAAGGCCCACAGAGGAATACTGAAAATCTTAGTGGGACACTGTTACTGCAGAGGTAGCAGGAGGAATTGAAATATTTACAGGTAGGCCAAAACCTTTGATCGAGACATGAAATGAAACCAGGAGCTAGCCATGGATGAAGATCTACCCAGAGACCTCGGGCTGCTGTCCGAAGCCAGCCCCACGGTCAGCAGTGTCCGGAGCAGCCGATGGCTCCTGCAAGGGAAGGGGAGGCCGCACCTCGAATCCTGTGTTCAGTTTTGGGCCCCTCACTACAAGAAGGACGTTGAGGTGCTGGAGCGTGTCCAGAGAAGGGCAACGAAGCTGGTGAAGGGTCTGGAGCACAAGTCTTATGAGGAGCGGCTGAGGGAACTGGGGGTGTTCAGTCTGGAGAAGAGGAGGCTGAGGGGAGACCTTATCACTCTCTACAACTACCTGAAAGGGGGTTGTGGTGAGGTGGGTGTTGGCCTCTTCTCCCAAGTAACTAGCGACAGGACAAGAGGAAATGGCCTCAAGTTGCGCCAGGGGAGGTTTAGATTGGATATTAGGAAAAATTTCTTCACTGAGAGGGTGGTCAGGTATTGGAACAGGCTGCCCAGGGAGGTGGTGGAGTCACCATCTCTGGAAGTGTTCAAGAAACGTGTGGATGTGGCGCTTCAGGACATGGTCTAGGGGACATGGTGGCGCTGGATTAATGGTTGGACTTGATGATCTTGAAGGTCCTTTCCAACCTAGTGTTTCTGTGATTCTGTGATTCTGGGAGGAGGGAGCAGACCACTGTCGGGCTGCAGCAGACATCAGCAATAAGCTTCTCTGGGATGAAAGGATCGGACCCGAAACAAGACTGGAGTATCTTCACGAACTGAGCAATCCCGGAGCCGCCTGAAAGAGCTGCGCGGTAGGAGCGCGGGTGCCTCTGATGCCAGGTACGAAACAGCTCTTGCAGCGAGCTGTCTGATCACAGGGGGAAAGCTGCTTTTTTAGTGCGGCAGAAAGCAAATCCAGGTGCTTTTCAGATTAATTATGTGGGAGTTGCTATGCTAAAAGAAGGAATACTAGCTTTATTTAAGACACCCAAAAGCCCAGAGAGAGCATATCTTCCACCCTCAGCCCCTTAACTACGAGCAGTCACTGAAGAAATCTGTATCATCAGTACCACGGCAATCCTAAAGGCCCCAGATGGAGGAAGAAAGTGCAATGATGACAGCATGCACTGACACCACAGTACAAGAACAGGTGTCATGGGATGCTAACGTTACCATGGAAATGTCCTCATACCGCGTAACATTTTGACACTGTCTGTTTTCTGAGAAGCAGCAACGATGTGGCAGCCTGCAAAGCCTGCGTGAAACTGCTGCTAGAGTTTCGCCACGGTTATTGCTGCAGCCAGCAGCCGACGCAAACTGCCTGGGTATTGGATTTTCACCAATCTGGCAGCTCCACCTTCTAAAGCGCACGAGGAAGCTTTTAACAGAACCAGTTCCATAAGTCACCCCGATTTAATAGGCACTGTCCGCCAGGCTGAGCACTGGCCTGCACGCCTACTTTCGGCATTGCTTGCCCTGCTTTCCAGACCAGCGTTTTCAGCGTTCCTTCATCCGCTTATTTGAATTGCGGAATCCAGGGGAGAGCCTGCTCCTCTGCTTGAGTTGGCTTTGCAGGATGAAAGCAGCAGAGTCTCAGCCCCACGCTTGCAGAGCCGCCGGATGATTTTCTGAACTGAAGGCAGATACAGCCCCAAATCCACTAGACACCAAAACTCCCAGGCATTTTTGAAAATGCCCAACTTATTTAATACTTAAAACAAGCACAGACTCTTGTTGTCAAAACAATGTTCATTGCAGAAAGCTCGTTTTTATCTCAAGGCACATCAAGTAATACTACCTAACCTCTTCCTGTCTACTCACATTGAAACAAAAATCCCAGATCTGGAGGGGATGCAACTGTGGACTACGTGATTCACAAAGGCAGATGTACGGGGATCAACCCACACAAAAACGTGGTTTTCTGACAAATATACAGAAATCACCATCGATACGTAACACTGGGCTGTGACAGCAATCCCTGCAATTCCTTCTGGTTTGGGGGAACTGGGGGGAAGCAGATTACTGTCAAGCCTCAAAAGTTAGTCTGGGCCACTATCCATCTTTGTCATAAGTTTAATTAAAACTGCTATAAAGGTGAAGGGGCTCTGCAGAACCACTGCAGAGCAACTGCTCTAATCCCACGGGCCACCAGTGAGATTTCAGGGCAGGTAGCAGGGCTTCAGCCAGAGGGACAGCAGCATGAACTGAACATAAGAGACACAGAAAGCTACTGGGGCTGCTTTGTCATCATACCACCACCCAGAAATGAACCAACTACAACAGCTGGAAGTCTAAAGAAAGAGGAAAAGACTTCTCCTTTATTTTCCTGACAATCTAATTAAAACCCAAATATGGATATAAAGCAGCAACCTTAAAATCCGGAATCAAATTTTCCTTAACTTTTCACTAGTGCTGTGATGTCATAGCTCAGATACAAGAAAGGAAAGGTAAATAGTGAAAATAAAAGAAAACACCACCCACCCACACAATCCTTCTAGGATGCTGAGAAGCACTAAAAAGGGAGCTGACTTTCCCACAAAAAACACCCATCATAATCTTCTTAGACATCTTGGCTGCAACGCAATTAACATGTTTTCCATCCACATGGCAGGGTACATTCCCTGCTAACTGTAAATACACATACTGCTGGTGGGCAGCTGGCAGAAGTCCCACACCACTGGGAAACTGTCACCACTGGGAAATGTCAGCCTCATCCATACTGCCCACGGAGCCGAGCGAGGGGCAGGCTGTGCCCACACACTCCTGTCTATCGGTGACGCTGCCGTTTCCTTGCCAAGGTGGGTCATTCTGCAGGTCTGAGCCCACCAACAGCCGAGCTGCTGCACCTAAGAGGATGGTCAGCTACAGAGAGGGACAGAATACGTGTTCCATGGGGAAGGAGACCTGTCACCAATATGAAGTACCATTAACCACAATTATCTTGATTCTAGCTACTAAGTGTGAATGACATCTCAACAGTCCCTTGAACCAAGCCGTTGCAAAATGAGGCAATGAGAAGGTGCCTGAAAAAAGAGGCCACTCCAGATGCACTGAAAGCAAAGGTTTTCAAGGATGCTGCACTTCACCCATGGATCCTCGGCTACAGAGGACCTCCTCCAGCTGCCAAAATTATCCACAAAATGGTGCAGTGTTCCTGGAGCCTGGAGTACAAAGCACCTTATAAACAGCCATTTTTCCCACCTCCCAATCCCACAAACATCACAGCACCGCGGGCCTTGCTAAGCAACAGATACAGAACACAGAGCGATACTGATGGGATAAAATAGCTCACCCCTCCAAATCAGTATGAAGTAATTCAGTCAAGGCACATGCAAAAAGTAGTAACTTCAGAACTTTAAAAGAATTTAAATGCACAAATGCCAGAAAGGGAATGAGTAGCCAGGCAGCAGTCCTGTAGAGAACGATCTGGCAAGTGGCACAGATCATACCCCAAATGTGAATCAAGAGTGGGGACACTTTTGCAAATCACTGTGTATATTTAGAGGAATGCTGCACACAAAGCATGTGGGAGACAGTTATTCCCCCTTGCTAGGAGCCAGCCAGACACCGCTGGCTGTCCACACTGCTCCTCCTCCAAGAGTCCAGCAACAAGACCAAGACGATGCTTGGAAAACTGCTCTACGCAAAAAATTCAACCAGGCTTCTTTGGTCCAAAAAGCAAAAGGCTGCAAAAAGAGGGGGAGGGACGCCAGGCAGCGGTGGTCGCGATTACAGTCATTTTCTGGCTTGGGATTATTGGCACTGGGAAGAACAGTTCAGCGATGTGAAGAGTTGCTCTGAAGACAGCAGTGACAAACTGTTTCCCATGCTGCTGGGAGCAAGACAACAGCAATCTGCTTAATTTCCATGGAGATTTTAAGCTAAACTTTAGGGTAAACTTCTTTCTAATTAGGACTAGGTTAGTTACTTGGGGACCAGACACACGTGACTCCTCAGGACCCCGTCTACCTCTACATTTCTAAGATTAAAGACACACAGATGTTAGCACAAGTTCCTCTTAGTTATAAAGCAGTTTTGAGAAAAATGTGACATTTACCTCTGTACATGCCATACTCTCCAAATTGTTGAGCACTCAAACATTTTAGACTGGCTTCTGCAAGGCTGTATGAGTTCTTTGTGTACTGGACGAAGGTGACGTAACACTCTAACGGCACGAAGCTGAAACGTTATCTGCCACAATGATTTAACTGTGGCTGGATTTGGTTAAAAGACAGGGCTGCTGAGCTTTGCTTTATTTCTACGTGATATTAGGCTGTACCAGGGCTTCCCAGCCTTTACATGCATGCTGTTTTGCAAAAGCAAAGTCAAATACATCACCTAAATGCAGATCCCAAGGCAAGCACAGTCTGACAGCAAAAGCAGAGCATTCCTTCTTTGTATGCCATCAGCACATTATTTAAGCAATGGCACCTACTGAGGCATCATTTGTGTTGCAGGATCCCTACGATGACACATGTTCCCCTACAGTATAGCATGGGTTTCATACCCTCTCCCAGAAAATAAAACCAAACGTCAAAGGAACATCATTTGGATAGATGGATATTCAAATTGCGTTGAACGGTTCTGCAGAAGACCAGAAATCCTTATGCAAATATGCTAACGGTGCTTCACGACAGATGTCTGTGGGGAAAAGAAGAGATGATGGCAGGGCTGAGAAGCCTGTGTGAGCCCGGTCTCACTGCCCCACTAAAACAAATTAGTAACTTGCAGACCGTTTCCAAAATTAAAATGTTCACATTTCTAATCTAACTGAAGGCACTCAAATATGAGCAGATAGTGCTTCAGAAAATAATTGCACAGATAAATTATTCCTCAAAACAACTACTCCAATCAAACTTAATTCTTCCCTAC
>NW_010563039.1:51069-57128 GCF_000687285.1 Phaethon lepturus
TACATACGTTCTGTCAAATGGAAACGTTGAAGCAAAGTAGTTACAGCATTTCACAACTTGTCCTGATGTAGGAATCTGACAGAGTAAAGATAATTTTTTTAGCCTGGAGAACAGAGTGCTTTTGAATTAATAAATGTTGCATTAGAATTAACTTCACATGAGATAGAAGCAGCAAGGAAACAATCTCTCCTAGACAGAAAGCTTTCCAGGGACAGACTCGTCTATTTGGAAGTCAATTGACAGCAAAATAAGCAAAAGAGATATCCTTCCCCTGTGGCTGGCAGGGGTCACGTATAACCAGCCCTCCGCAAATCCTGCACACATGGCTGGAACATAACATCCTCCAAACACCTATAACATACGTCAGGCCAGACACAGTCACCTTCGAGGGAAGGAGCCAATATTGTGCTTTCCCATGACGGCAAGTGTGTGCTGCGATAAGCAGTGCTAAGGGGACGGCACGGTGCCACCACCAGGATGCCCATGACCTGATCCACATCCCCTCTCCCCTGTAACTCCACACCCAGGTGACCACCAAGGAAATGCCTATGCAGCACATTGTGGCACAGTCCTTAAGATCCCAGGGCTAGCCGCTACCTCTCCTCTCCCCCATCCTACACCACTGTTTAAAACAAATCCTCAGCCTACGGCCAGCACCAGCATGAAGCACAGGTGGATGGATGCTCCAGGTTGGGGCGTGCTGGACAACTTTGTCAGGGTGCCTGGTGGGAGATGGGAGCGGGCGGCAGCTGGTGCCCCAGGAAGGCTGCTCACCACGCTGAGCGCTGACCGATGCCACGTCACCCTTCCCCTGTGCTCTCCCATCTGTCTAACCATACCCATCTGTTGCCACGGACTGTAAGCTCTTTGGGACAGAGACTGACATTTTGCTTCGCATTTCTACAGGCACAGCGTGAACTTGGCAGAGGACTACGGCTCTCACATGCGGCCGTGACACCAAAAGCAACACAAACGAGGACAAGGTTTCAAATCAGTTGTCCCTCTAGTGCTGAGTCATTCACAGGGCTCCTGCTCTCACCTGGTCTCACACGGCCACAGCAGAAGACAAAACCCGTCCTCTGTAATTGCAGTCTGCCGATCACACATGCAGGCAACAGATCCAGAGAGCAGAAAGCTGCCTTCAGTGCACAGGGGATGTAAGAAACAGCACAGCTTGTTCAGCTCTGCACCAACTAGGCGCATCTGCTGTGTAAGAGTCAGTCGTTGCATTTATGATCTGGATTAACTCATGACCGGGTGCGAGATCACCAACCTCTGCAGGTATTATCCGCAGCATCTTCTTCTGGGCTATTGGTCCATTTCATACACTTTCCTCTGATGAAAGACTGATTTGACAGCAGCCCTTCTAAAATTCTTCTCAATTTTATCCATTTATAAAACAAACATCTGCTTACCTAGAGCTAGAATGTGCCCAGCAGGGAGAGGGGCCTTTCTTACAACCTCTAGGATAACCTATGGCCAAGGATACACCCCTTACTGTGCAAGAAGAGGGAAAAGCCACAGCCTTTGGCTGCCTCCTGCACCAGCGATCAGGCCACAGGCAAACTCTCTACGTACTTGTATATTCCAAGACTGATTCAGATTTGTCCTGCAGCATCACTGCGAGATGCGCCCTAGAGTCTGTGTCTTTGTGGGGTTACAGGGATGAACTATCGTTTCATTTATAAAACATTAATAAGGAAAACAGTTAACATTCTAGCTGTGCAAATAATTTCCCTTGTCCTCTGCATGTTTGCCATATGAACACGGTTACCTACCTAAAAAATAACTAACAAAACTGGTTAGAGGCTTACAAAACTTCAAAAATAACTTTGGATGAAGCAAAAACAGACTAAACACCAAAAGACTTAACAGTCTGGATACATATACATTAAAAAAAAAATACACAAATGGACTAGTTAAAAGACTTGAATCATCATTTTCTTTAAAAATCAAATGTACCCTAATCCAATACAGTGCTGCTATTGAGAAATATCCATAGCAACATGAAAACACACATAGGGGCTCTCTCAATTTAATAACTTTGTGATGCTTTAATGTCTAAAATTATAGAGAAGTTCAATAGTTAAAACCCAGACAAAAGAGTATTCTAAACTAAACTACATGTCCACAGCACGTTCTTCCATTCCAACATTTTAAATGTTTTTATCAATCCATTAAATTAGCATTTCACATAGCTTCTCTTCAAAGCAATTGATTGTAACACAGTGCATCTGCCAGTATTTGATAGTGTGTGACAGCAGCAGCATAGGCTGAACATTTTATCTCTAACTCAACTCTTTTCTGAACGAGCAGCTGACACGAGGAAGGCTTACTGTCAGTATCTAGGAGACATTTTGACTTTGGAAACCATTTTCTCTCTGCCAGACACTTGGTTCCAGCTGGCTGAGACATGATTTGATTCTTCTGTCTCATGGCCATGGCAGAGGTCTGCCAAGCTGGACCGTCCCTGCGCTGGGGTCCTGACCCATGGGACCCTTTACACGTCCCTCACACCTATTCTGCGCCTTCCCCTGCTTCCTGATCAAAGCCTCCCTGCTCTCCACACTTGTATGGGTACCAGATTCCTGTAAGGAACACAAGTTTCCCCTTTTGCAGATGCTCAAGTTGTATCTGGATTTCAGGGTAGCTGCCTTTGCAATATGACCCATGGCTTATAGTCTCCCACACATGCAAATCTGCGTCCCTGTCAGGGCATGCCTGAGATGACTTCTGCCAGTGCAAGCAGGTGTCCTTCCCGAGGAAACCAGGGCACAGGACGAAATGGAAAAGCACTGGAGCATGCCTGCGTCTCACCCACTTAAGCCACAGCACAGCTAGAGCGCAGACCCAGGCCTCTGGAGCGCTCCCGGATCCTGCCATTCAGGCACAGTGGCTGAAGGAAATACAACTCCCCCCCCAGTGATTTCTGGTATTTCCCTACCTGTGTTTCTTTAGGTGTAGTCCTTGTCCTCTGTAGTACACAGGGTCCTCATCTGGAAGCTCTCACCTCTTCAGAGCTGAGGACTGCTTCTGGCTTCCTGACTCCCAGCAGGTCCACACTGACTGTCCCTGCTACTAAAACCACCTCCGCTCACCTGCCCAAAGCTCACTGGGTTTTGCACGTGCAGCTTCAAGACAGATGCTGTTGCTCTCTACCAAAACCTCGCTTTCTGTCCTGCTTTTGCAAATTTTCCAAACTCCATGCATGGAGCAAGTTGGCTCTCCTTCACGCCATGTATTATTTTACCTCTTTTTAGTCTATTACTCTATAACTGAAAAATTATCAGAGCTCAGGATAGACATTTGCATAAATTAAACCAACAACTGATGATAACAACCACAACTTCAAAATCCTTAACTTCATTGACATTGCCAAGGACCTCAATTGGAGCGAAGACAGCGGCACTCAGCCAGCAGGAAGGACAGCAACATTACCATGCCGAGATCAAGAGAGTTAATAACCTAGAGTCCTTACACTACTGAGTGCAGACAGTAATTTCTGTTATTTCAAAGCCCCACTGCAGCTTACTGGTGAACAGAGCCTAGTGTCTGCTCAGAGTATCCTCTCTGCATATGCAGCTGAGGAATGAGAAGGGTATTCCAACATAGGAGTGCAAGTCTACATCCACCTCTTTGGAGAGACAGGAAGGTGTCCTCATCTGCCACAGGACAGACCTAAAACTCAATCACTCTCATGCTCTGGAAGCATTCAAAAGTGATCCAGTTTCTTGCTCCAAGTCCTATTGCTATCCTGCCAATGCTGGCTGCCTACTTCTGCGCACTAAGATATACGCAAGTATCATCTGCATCCACTTCACTGCCGAGACCTCCGTTCCGACACACTGGTAGAAGAGTTGTCAAAGATGTAAAGAGTCTTCTCACCCAAAGTCCAGAAGGCGAACAGCAAGGAAGAACAAAAGGGACATCGCACAAAAGGAAATATTCTCTAAGTAAAAATTTTTCAAAAGCAGACCCATTTTTCAAGACTAAAAGTGGGAAATACCGGAACCCAGAGGTATCGTTACCATTGGCCAGATGTGGCTAGCTATGTTTCCACATCACCACGGCTCTCAGCGTAGGCACTCCTGCAAATTTCCTTTTACACTCCTTCAAACTGACCCACCTGTAGTCACTTAAATGAAACACCTCAAGAATTTTTCTTGTTTGTAGATTTGAGCTCTCATTAGGCTGTTTTCCCTTTTCAGAGGCAAACACCAACTTGGCCATTTATCGGCTCCTCTCCTTTTTCCGTAGGATGACTATTCTCTTAAAGATGTGGTTCTCAGCTTCAGACAAAAAGGATGATGTGTCTGTTTGAAATAGGATTGTTTATTTTGTCAATGCTCATGGGATCAATTTTTCTTTTTTTTTCCTGCCATCTCCTATGGAGAACATTTTGCCAAGTGCAGTATTCATCTCCCTGAATGAGCTATCAAGATGTATTTTTTTGACAGAAATCATGCTACAACCAAAACTGGTTAGAATCTCTCTCAATTTCAGGCGCATGCATGTGTATGAATAATACAGAATCTTGTCTGGCACAATTTCAGCATTTCTTCTATCATTTCTCTTTCATGACATATATTTTCTTGAGAAAATTGTATGCCTGTAGTTTTAACACAAAAAATACACAGCAGCACACATTCTTTCTTGCTGTTTGCTCATACGTGTCTGAATACACGCTCATAGGCACAAAACACAGGAGCAATACTGCAATATCCCCACTGTACCGAATGTTACCCCAAGTAGCTTTACTAATGCGACTAACTCAGGCAGGCCAGACCCGCTAATAAGCTGCTGGAGAATGAGGTCTTAATTGTAGATTTATTTAATTCAGAGAAAAGTATTTGTGTTGTATTAGGAGAAGCCTATTAACATTCATGCATGAACATTCAGTAAGTGTGAACAAAAACAATTTAGTGCAAAACCATTTTTCTAAGCACTGGAAGAGGAAGCATTCACTTAAAGCATCACCCTGCTCAGAGCAAGAGCGGTCGGACACCAGGGAATGAAACACTGTTCAAGGCATTGTGTCGGGTTCTCGTACTCGAGCCTATCTCACTATCTATCATTTCTGAAGCAACAGCGCCGAGACTTCCCAAAGCTCCCGTTATTGCCATGTATGCTCCCCAGCATTCGAACCAAACATGAAGTGCAAATAAATCACCAGCAAAATTTTTGAGAACAAAATTTAAAAGAAAATACATCTGTCAGAGGATACAATCTTCTGCCTGACGCCCCTGCACAACGCTGATGACAATCCTAGGTTAATCACAGAGATGATGGAATTTATTCTTACGTCAACTCCTTTAAAAAACAACGGTGTTACAGGTGTAGCAGCTAGCGGGCTGATTTGCCCACGTATTCCTGAATGCACATCTGAGGATGAGCCGCTAGACAAAGGAGCATGCCGGCATTTTGAAGGACACAACCATGACAGTCAGTGTTAAAACACGCCTTAGTTACCAACTTCCATTATTTGCCACTCAGAAGATTCACTTACAGGTTCAGTCTCTGCTACAGCATGTACTGTGAAAAACACCCCTCGTTTAGAAGTGAGCCACGGGGAACGGACAAAGTGCTCGTATACCAGGTCTCCATCCACTCCCTCCTGCGTCCTCCCTACCCATGCAGCTGCTGTGCTGCCCGCTACTCCCGGCACCTTCTCCAGCACCCAGCGCCCTGCCTTTCCCATTCAACCCAATTTCTTTCCTACTTTTCCGTACCGATGGCCCTCTTTTTGAAGCTTAGTCTTATTTTATGACCACTGCCAACTCTTTGAGGCCACAAAGGTCTTCATGAAGCCAGCAAAACTCACTGCATCCATTCTGAAAGATTTTTGTACGTGTTTTGTGATCTACTTCGCCCTCATTTAAGCAGAATCCCTTTTATTCTCCTCTCTGAAAGCAGCATGGGATATCGTGCTAACAACCCCTCAGAACAATTAGCCTGAGAGTTCAGCGGGTGCAAATCGGGGGCAGGCTGGACACGACGTCCAGCAAAAGGGATGCCCTCTCCCCGAGTGCTGCCCTTCGCCACTCCGCACGGCTCGGCGC
>NW_010563040.1:0-392 GCF_000687285.1 Phaethon lepturus
CAAGAGGTGAGCCGCTCCCCCCCAGGAACGCATGGAGCAGTGGGAAACCTTGTGATGAGCTGGGCCGTGTCCTACTTCCCTCGTCCTGTAACTGCTCCGGGAACAGCCCATGCTGGAGGCACCGGCAGCGCCTGCGTTCTTCGGGGCTGAGCACTGGTCAAGCTCTCCCACTCTCTGGGCCGGATCTCCGTGTCCAGCGTTTCCCACATCCGTGAAGCCACGCAAGGCGTCCCCGGAACTCGGAGGAACGCGATATTGCCCACGCCACGCTGGGAAGGAAGCGGCCGAGCAGGGTGTTTTCCTCCTCCTGCGGCGGTCCCTGCTCTAGCCCTCAGGAAGGACGCGGGAGCGCAGTGCCCAGCGGCAGCTGCCGGCTGCCAGGGGCCCCTGGA
>NW_010563040.1:423-906 GCF_000687285.1 Phaethon lepturus
CGGAGGCGGCTGGGGGAAGCCTTGGGGTGTGAAACAAACTCCTCCTGACCTCCTGCTGCTCCACACGGGCTGTCTGCCACGGTCTGCCCGTGTTCCCCTGGGTGGGTCGCCCTGCTGCTTCATGTCTCATTTTGAATGCCCCCCTGCCTGGCAAAGAGAGGCGGGAAAGCAAGCGGGTAGCATGAGAACAGGCACTACCATCATGACAGCCCTATTAGCATCCGTGGGATACAGAGGAATAATTTGGCTTCTGCAGGCTTCTGAAGGCTTTGTGCAAAGGCTTTGTACTTCACTGTGTCTCCTGACCGTGTAAAGTCTCCATCTGACAGCACCAGCATATCTGCAGTTGAAGGAGAGAAGAGCGATGCAAGTGACAGTCGATGACCTCTGGATGCCGGGAGGAGGATGTTGCTTCTTCCCTAATTGATGGGATCCCTCCCATGGGGCATTAGCCATGGCACGTGTGGCGACGGCAGCCGGGAG
>NW_010563040.1:1233-3897 GCF_000687285.1 Phaethon lepturus
TGCACCAGGCCCCGGCCGACACGGAGGGGGACCCGTGTGTCAGCGACGCTCCCTGGGCGATGCTCGCTGGGGGTGCTGGGGTGCTGCGGAGCACAAGGCACCCAGGTCATTGCTCTGGCTGCAGGGGACTGCGCCTGCTGTCCTTCGCTGGGCCAGCCCGGCTGTTCCTGGAGGAGCCCCAGAGTGTCTGAGTAGAGCGTAAGACCTTGCCTTGAACGCTCCCAGGAGGGAGGGCTTCCAGCGCGGGGGGGGGGAGGGAGGCCGCGGGGACCGCTGGATCCTCGGGGCGCGCTGGCGGAGCCGGACCTGCGGAGCACTGGAGCGTGGCCGGAGAAGGGGCACGTGTCCTCGCCGTGAACGCACGAGGCCTGGATGCTGAGAGGGCAGAAGCGCCGTTCAAGCAGAAGCACCATATTGGCACGAGTGAAGTCGGATACAAACGGGCTGTGATTAAGTGCCCGCAGGACGTGAGAAGGGCTGGGAGCCTCCGCGCAGCCGGGCTCTGGAAGAGCCTCCAAGAGAACCACAAGGATAGGGCACGAGCTGGCTTTGTGGTGGAGCTTCCTCAGCAAGGAAGCAGACCTCAGGTTTGCTGGCTGCCGGAGGAGATGCTCTTCGTCCTCCAGCCGCAGGCCCCACAGATGCTCTGATCCAACTACAAACGCGTCGAGTCCTCTCAGAGCCAAAGCGGGATTAAGCTCTGCTGCCGAGTGCTGTCGTGAACCTGGCTCCTGCCTGGTCCTCAGCTGAGCACAAGTGCCTCATCCTCTGGTGCCGTCCCTCTCAGCACCGGTAGCACCTCGTTCCTTTCTGGAGATCGGGAAAAGCAAAGGTTTTGTCCCAGGAGAAGCCATTGTACCCGGTGAGTGGAGCTGGGTAATTAGCTGTTCTCTTCTGCAGTTCCAGGAGAATATGACTTCCTCTCTCATAAATCTAATCTCCTGGCTTCCTGCGTCTTGAGGAGAAGATTTATGTGTCTGCTCTGGTTTTCCCTCTGCCATAGACATTACCAGGAGGACGAGGTGGAGGATGGGTGGAGAAAGTGCCAACGCTGGCCGGGGGCCGGGCAGGATTGTTCACGGCAGTGGGGGACAGCCGGACCCTCCGGCAGTGCCTGCGGTCCTGCTGTTCGGCGGCTGTAGGTGGGCTCTGCCCAGCAGTCTCAGTCCCAGGCTGGTCTTTCCCACAGGACCTCGACGTCCGTCGAGGAGGAGGAGGCAGGCAGCTGGAGGCTTCCCCTCCGCTCTGCAGTGTTTTTGGTGGACGCAGGTACGTTTCTGGACACAACAGAGAGAAGCAGGGCTCGGCGTCTCGGTCAGCCCTGCAGCCCACGAGAGACAAGTCTCAAGACACAAAACTGGAAGATTTTGTGCCTGCCTCACAGAATTCACCAACCCATGCGTCGGTATTGGCCACGGGGAGTGACCCAGCCCTTGGCTCTCCGAGGGCAGGCTCACAAGCCTGTGCAGGCTGGTGGCACAGGACCCAGTTTTGGATCCCCCCATCCAAAGTGGTGCGGCAGGATCATGGATCCGAAGGGCTCCGGGCTAGGGATGGCAGCCGGCTGACGCATGATTCAGAGCCCCAGCGCTGCTCACGAATCCCCATTGTTCTGAGGAGCATCTGATGTTTGTGGGGAGTGAGGGCACTCTGAGGAGCGGGTGGGAGTCGGCACCTGAAGTTCAGCGGCGTCCGAGGCCGGGTCATGGGAAGCGGTTCCTGACGCGTCCTCTGCTCCTGGGCTCACTCAGCGGAGGAGTCATCATGCCCAGCTGTGCTGAGCATCCAGCTGAACTGCAGAGCCCACCGCTGAAGCACTCATGTCATCTATCGCATTACAGTGGCGTCGTCTGGTTTTATCTATATATCATCTGATGTGACCGGCTGTCTCACCTTATTCGTGCACTCGTAATTCCCGTATGACCTAGAGGAGAAAAACACTCGGACCTTAAAAAATTGCCAAGGGAGAGGATCCACCGCTGTGCAAATCCTTTCCAAGTTGCTGTAGTGCCAGCTGGCCACGCTTTGGAAGAACGTCGCTCCTCTGACTGCCCAGACCCCCGATTTTCAGCCACCGTGCTCGGCCCGAGCGGAGCCTGGGGCTCCAGCAGCAGAGAGCCCTCCTGCACAGCATCCGCTCCGCGCTCCCCGCACGGCTCTGAGTTTATGTGTCTTTTTCCTTCCTTGCCCTTCTCTCAGCTGTGGTATAATCCGCACATTTTCTCAGTGCTGAGTTTTCCTGTGAGGTCAGCGACAGCCAGCACCCGCGCGGGGCCCGGCTGCCCCTCCGCAGGACCCGGGCAGAAGCACGGCTAATTGGCGATGATCGCTGGATGATTATGTCTCGAGACACGCTGGTTAGCCAGTTTTTAATCCATTTAATGCGTGCCACATTGCTTTCGTATTATTCTGCTTTCTTCGTCAAAATGTCAAATGCCTCGCAGAAATCCAAGTCTGCTCCGTCGAGGCTTTTACCTTCGTTGACCAAACTTGGAACCTCATCAAAACCGACAGCAAATTGGTTCGATGAGCCACGTTCTCCATGGCCCCGTGCTGACTGGCGTGGCTGGTACATGCTGCTGTCCTTCAGCTGTTATTAGTCAAGCTCCTTGGGTCGGCCGGTGCTCGCGTGCCCCGGCGGGTGCCAGCCCACTCGTGCCCCCC
>NW_010563041.1:0-25630 GCF_000687285.1 Phaethon lepturus
TTGCCGTGAGGAGGCGGTTGGCAAAGGGCGCCCTCCGCCCCAACGCTCCCCGCCTCCGGGTCCCCCTCGCTCCTTCCTTCCTACCCGGGGGCCGCAGCCCGGCGGCCCTTTGCAGCACCGCATCTGCCGGCGCCGCTGCGGGGCTGGGTCAGCTCTGGGCCGCTGAGTAAACCTCCGTGACGGAACAGCATACGGGACCCTCCAGAGCTGGCAGGTAAAAAACAAAACAACAATACTCGTGTATGTAATTTTTTTTTTAGTTATAAAATCTTTTTCTGTCAGAATATGGGCACGACTGGAATGGCATTTATAGAAAGCAAACGCTACAAAGGGGCCGGGGGTAAAGGTTGAACGTTGAATCCAGCTGCTCAGGTGCTGAGAATCATCCGAATGAAGCTGATCTCCCTTTTAGCTGTCTAGACCTCACTGATAATAACACTTACACACTGAAATATTGCCCTGCTTCCCCTGCTATCAAAGTTCTGTCAAAAAAAAAAAAAGCAGCTGGCTAAAGATTTTCCAAAGCATAAATAGCAGCTCGCTG
The DNA here is from genome assembly GCF_000687285.1 of Phaethon lepturus. Lineage (NCBI taxonomy): Eukaryota > Metazoa > Chordata > Aves > Phaethontiformes > Phaethontidae > Phaethon > Phaethon lepturus. Next base: position 545 of record NW_010563041.1, read on the forward strand.
TTTGTTAGGTGCCCAACCAACTTCTGTCACTGTTATTTCTTCGCTGTTATTGATTCTCTAACAGAATCAGTTGTTTCAGTATGAGCTTTGTAACACACTGCGCATATATTTAGTCCCAGGGAGTGGAACCCTTCATCCATCTTCTCATTAATTAAGCCAGAGCTTAGGAAAAATCTTGTTTCTTCTGGTAAATGAAGGACGCTGATTCATTAACAGTTAGTTCCTCTCTACCTGAGTTTGTATTTCCTGCTAACACCTCTCTAATTCAATTATCAGTCATAGTAAGGTAGCATCCTGTTTCCAGCCTCAGTAGTTTCCTTCCACAGTTGTTCTGCAACAGTTACCTTCTGGAACTGTTTTTCAGAAGTATTTTACAAGTACTTCACATCTCTGCTCACCTGTAGGTGATGTTAGAGTTGCAAAGCCTCTTCTAAGGCAACCTAAAAAGGCAGAGCTGTGATGCCCAGGCTTTATGGAAAACGTAGATGCCTTTTTCCCCAGAAAGCATCTTGTGTCCATAAACCCTCCTAAAATATTATATGATACAGAGCAGGGTCAAGTTTCTGAAGCAGTGTCCAAGAACTTTTCTGCTGCTGAAATGAATCATAAGTAGCTATTAGTTAAAAAAAAAAAAACACAAAACATTTAATTTTGAATAGCTGCTGCTTGCAAAATAATCTTGCAGCTGACATTAAGTGGAAGACCCATTTATCAGCTGTAAAGAACTTTAAGGCCCTAGCTGCTTTTTGCAGAGAAATTTTAAAGTTACTGTAAATAGCAACTTCACAAGATAAAGTGTCAACTGAAAAAGTGCATCTTCGTATTTCTTTGTTCTGACATGACACAACCAAACTGGACAACAAATAAAATCTGAAATACCTGTGCTCTGTCAATTTATTCCAATATATGCCAAGTTACTTCCCCCCCCACCTTTTAAAGGGTAGTGTGCTTTTTCAGTGAAGATTTTCACTAAAGAGGCACCACCTGTCCAAAGCAGCAAAACCCTGTTTACTGTCTAGCCACCCTGTGTGGCTAGAGTGTTTGAGCTCATAAATCTTCAGATTACCAGTACAGTGTTAGATTTCTGAAATAACAGCAGCGAAAATCCAGCAGCAGGCAAAACTCCACTGGTAAAATCATATATAACTGGAAATTGTTCAACATCAGTAGCCTGTTTCCAGTAGGGAATATAGACTAGCAATTACATGGCAAGATAGCTTAAAAAAAAACCCCAAAACAAACAGGTTTTGCACAAATACTTAGAAAAGCTTTACATTGACTAGATGAGATGATTTGTTGTTAGTGTGACACATTAATAGGAAGAGTTTCTGCAGCTTTTTTTTAAATAGTCTTAACCAAGAACAACTTGAATGCATTTTTTGAAATGAAAGCATACTACTTGGCTGTAGCACAGGTTTGGATTCAATAATTTAGTGAACAGTAATGGCCTAAGTCTGTATGATGCGATATAGCAGCTGATGGAAAGGTGATCAGAAGACAGATCAGTGCATCTATCCCTAGGTGCAGGAGTTTCTTGGACTATGGGCCATATACATGCAAGTGAGTGGAAGAGAAAGCTGGCAACTTGCTAGAGAGCTTGAGATAGTGTTGCCACAAAGCCTTTAGGCAAAATGATAGTAAAACTAAATGCTTTTACAGAACTAAAGCACCAGGGAAAAGGAAAGGTGGCAGGATAAAGAGAGAGGGATAGGGTAACCTTTCCATCATCTGGTTTAACTGATGCCTCTTTAGGAGTAAGAGAAAAGGACATACAGCAACAGTGAACAACAATCTCATGTCCCATACAAAGCATCTGGACTTAATGGGTTGAATAGATTTGAGAAGCCCTGTGGCAAGAAAAGTAATATTGCCAGAAACAGATCACAACACTCAGCCAACAGACTGGTTTGGCAGATACTCAAAAGGACTTCAAATAAAAGATCCCTGTCCGAAAGCTCTTAAGTAATCTAAGCTACTACAGGTAAGATGCTAGTATCCTCACAGACATAGAGAGCTGATTAAAATACAGAAATCACAGGGTATGGAATAAAAGATTTATTTTCACACTAGTGGGAGCTCAACAGTGGAGTCAAAGAAGATTTGTGCTGGGGTCTATACTCCTCAACAGAATTTTGACAAAGTAGAGTGAGGTGAAAATTTGCTGGAGGTTAGTCAAGGTAATAAGAACGAGGAATGACAGGTGAACCTTCTGATGTTGATTGACTGGGCACTGTAACAGCAAATTAGATCCAGCACACGTAGGTACGGTAATGTACACACCGGAGAAAAAACAATCCCAGTTTTTCATGTGAAGTGGATGACTTGACTTACCTGTCACTTCTTAGATCCTGGCATTGTAACATGTCTTTTAAATACATCATCTTAGTAACAAAAAAAGCAAACTGTTATAACTAAGATAATAGCACACTAGAAGTTATTACAAGGACCCCCAAAATACCCAAGTTTTTAAAACAGTGAGGGGAGTGGAACTGCCTGTAGAACAAGCAAACCTTTGGGAAAGGGCAACACAAACTATCAGGGGTATCAGCTAGTTTCCCTGTAAAGGAGTAAGAGAATTGTCTAAAACTGCACATGCTGCTAGAGAGGTGACTGTGATGAGGGTGGAGAAGGAAAGAAACATGACAGGGATCACTAAAAGCTGAGTGGTTTGGAGAACAGTTGCAGCAGTTTAGGTACAGCAAGTTTCCCAGCTTCTGTAGCTGCTGGTGAGGCCAGAGTAATGAAGGTTGCATTCCTGGTAGCAGTTCATCTCCAGCTGTGCCTTCCAGGCCCTCCAGCAGAGGTCAGGGAAGACAGCTGGTAGCAGCAGCTCCAGACCACAGTTAAATTTCAGAGCCTTGGCTTTGCTTTTGAAAGTTATCCTAATGAATGCTGCAACTCTATCTACCAATAAAGGAGTTTCCGGAGGAACTTAAATAAGCAGATATTTATATGAATAGAGTATAGAATATGCTACAGAATATTTGGGGCAACATTTTTTTTCTCCCCAGAAACTGTACCACAGTGCAACTTTATCACTTCATAAACGGCACTTCAAAGCAGGAGAGGTACAGTACATTTTTTGTACTGTAGACAAAAAATGGCTTTAACAGAAGGGACTGGAATAGTTAAGAGAGATTAAGTTTCACTTAAATGTCTTTCTGAGAAAAGTCAGTATTGAAGAGTACTTGCTGCATCTTAAGACTAACTACTTTTACAGGTACAGACCAGAGTTTTTCTAAGATTGTTGTCAAGATTTGCAATAGCTAGCAATTAATTTGAATACTTCAAAATATTTAACATACAAAGCCCAAAACACAGTTCTTGATGCCTGGTCTGTTTGTTTCAAGACTGCTCACTAGCCAATGCAAAAATATTCCAGGACAGTTCCTCTTCCTCTCCCCCTCCACCTCACATGACAGAAGAGTTCTGAGAAAAGGCTCATAACTTCAGAGAAAACAAAGAAAGAGACCCCACTTTCTTCAGTTGTCAGACACCCATGGCATTTCATCACAGCAGCCCAAGTCACAATTCATGTCAGAAATCTTCCAAGCTACACAGTTTATGAAACATCTGAGGAATATTCTATATCTGATTTCAGAGGGAAACAGCTGGACTGCAAAAAAATGCACATGACAAGTTGTAAATGACATAACTCAAATAGTGCACGTTTATTCTGAACGGTATTTCTAAAGAGTTTGAGAAAAACAAAAACATGCTCCTGATGTACAACAAGGGCAATGATATAGATTAAAAATGGACCATCTTATTGTAAAGAATTTGCTCCCCCTGCAACTTAACTTGTAACATTGAAAATGCATCTGTAAACTGCATACAGCATACCCTTGACTAAATCTTAACTCAAGAGACCAGGGGTGGTCTTAGCCAAATTAATCAGGAAGCAGTTGCAGATTCAAAAGAAACATCCAAGTCAGCAAACGCTTTACAAAACACAGACTTTGTGCATAGCAGCTGACCCTCGATTACAACATAGGGGAGAATAAAACAATTTGGGGGATCAAATTTTTACTAGACACAGGGCACCATCAAGATTTAATGAAATATCACATAAGTTTGTTTCAGTTGTAACAGTATGTCATATTTAGTTGGCAGGTTTAACCATTAGCCACATCATGTAAACTCAGCCAGTTTCTGTATACACAAAATAAAAACCTCTCCCTTCCCCCTCCCAAAAGTGAGGGATATCTCTCCTGGATGATTCTTTTTCCCCTGTACCATGGTTTCCTCTAGTAGGAGTCTTTTTGTAGATAATGTGTTCATACTTCAATCGACGTATGACAAAACCAGTTGCAGAGATTGAGGAATAACTCGTATATACGCAATTTACACTCTAAAGCTGTTAAGTCGCAGACGTTTTTCTTGCTAGATCTTCATCCAGAACAGGAAGTACTGGTGAGGGTTTGGGGTTTTTTTCCCCCCACTGAAACTCCCAACTTTTAAAAAATTTAGTTGTTCACAAGCTGTTATTTTCAAGCTAAACGGAGGTCCTGCTGCAGCAACAACAGAAGTAACTGAAGTTCTCTGCAGCAAGCCCATACTTCACACAATTTCGGTGTCTCTGGGTAACAGCACTAAGATACAGCATCTTCCTCCCACACTCAACATGGCTGATACGCTAATAAAATGCAACCGTTTGCTATCCAGAACTACTGACCTTCACTCGCCCTTATCCATGTACAGGGAGCACAGCTTTCTATGAGATTTAGATCAAACTTTGTATGCAAGACTCAACAACCATTTTCCAGGATTAAAAGCCTGGGAAAATGAGTCTTCGATTTGTGGTTACTCTCTCTTCCACCTCCTGCAAAACATTTTATCAGAAGTTACAATGAGGCAGATTTGCTGTGGAATAGGAGCTTTAAGAATTGTTTTCAGGGATACATTCATAGAATGATGGCAGCCCAAAGCAAAAAGAGACAGAAACAAAGATTAATCCAAGTTAAGTATAGACATCAGACTTGTACTTTTAAACCTGAAGGAAAACTGTCTGTGAAACACACTGATTTGTGGAAACCTACAATAACAGCAATTCCTAAGAGTTCATATCCCCACACCCATCTACCCAACCCAAACACTTACCACTTAGTTCTATAAGAATGAAGAGCACTTTGCTTGGCACCAGAGGCAGCTATGGTCTGAGTTACAGCTGTGCTGCACAAACATCCTCAAATACAATACTCTCTCTCCCTCCACATACTTCTCTTGGTTTGGTCTACAGATGGCCAGGGAAACTATGTTGGCATATGACAAGCTAATTGTGCTTCAATACATCCCCTTCTAGAAAGATGCTGGAACTGCCAACATAACCAGTGCGAGGAGGTCCTAGCAGTACTATAAATAGGCTTTTGTCAAAACTAGGCTGCCTCTGGTCAAGGAAACCGTTCGCATCTTTCTAGCCAGAGCCTGCCACCAAGTGTTGCAAACACAGGTGCTCAGGCCATGCAGAGGGGCTTTTGTTGTTCGCGATCTGCCCATCCCCAAGACTCAGTTAGTGCAAACCCAGCAAATAGTAGCTGTTTTCCAGCGTAGGGCTGTCAAGATGCACTCCCAACAAATACTACACACCTCTGGGAAAGAAGGAGTAATTCTGGAGCAGCTTGTACAGTCACCCCTCAGGTACCAAAGACCACATAATGAGCAATGAGGGGTGCCATCCCTTGCCTCACCACAACTCCTGTCTTGAAATCCTTGGTTCCCAAATCACCCTTGAATGACTGGACAGCACCTACTAACCAGATGTAGGCTACAATGCACACTGTAGTTTGGAGGCTTTCAAAGCAGATGAATTCAAGATGAGGATTTAAACTTTACAAAACAAACACGAAAGGAATGCAGTTCAGTATCTATTTGGAGGATGGGACAGGTTGGTGTTGTCTCAGCTCAGTGCACTTTCCCAGGTGCTTGGAGAAGAGTCCAAGCTCAGGTTGGTATTTGTATTGGCATACATAAAATTGCTGGCAACAGTGCATAGAAAAGAGCACTGATATTCACACAAACAAAGCATGAAAGGATGAAAAGCAGAGCTTAGTAGAGTTTACTGTAGCTTTGAGGTTACAGTACGAAGAAGCCTGTCAGCTTGTTTTCCAAACCCATAAAATGCTCTAATATATGCTGCTTTCTCCGATGCTCCAAGAACACCCTCTCATGAGAGAGCTGCTTTATTACCACTGAACAGGGAAAAAGGAAAAGAACCTTCAAAGGAGCAAACTGTGCAGTTCTTCACCACCTCCTCCTGAAGGAGCACATAAACACAGCAAGCCAAGCCAAGCCAATCCCAAGCAAATCCAGGCGACCCCTGCAAAGCTATGCAATTAGGGTCAGATTCACGTCTGCCCTCTCAGCCTTGCTGCCTGGTTTCCTCAACCCTTGCCTCATCTTGGATTTGTCACCACAGATTTAGTAGCTGTAACAAATCTGGAGATGGGTGCTTGCCTTACATGATCAAAGCTGGTAAGGTGGTCACAGTCATTGTTCCTATCCCAACAACACAGATAAAACTAACTCTCAGTGAGCCCTACAGCATTTCATCCATTTTTAAAGCAAGGGTCTTGCCTCAGAATTCATATTTTTTACAAGTTTACTCTTGCCAACACCAGATCTAGCTCTTACTCTGGCAGAAGTCTGCTGGGAGTTGGGTAAATGAAAATAAGAAAAAACAAAGACCACTCTAAACCCTCCTCTCGGTCAGTTAAGAAATGTAGCACCAGCTTGGGTGAGGAGTATTTAAAAAAAAGCATTCAAAAAGATCAGCCCAGGCAGAATGAAAAAGGTATGGTAAAGTAGCCCATCCTTATCAGCAAAAGATGGAGGAAAAAGCCATACTTAAAAATATTGGGAAGAGCTAAACATACTTTTTTGAGGTGAGGGAATTAAAAGGAAGTATGGGAAGTACTGAAGTAACATTCAAAGGGTGGGGGGGAGTAAAGTACCCTGTAGGTTATAAAAAACACAATAATGTAGGAGTCAAAGGACAAGATATTGCTTTTCCTTTTTTCCCTCCATTGGATTTACATTCTGCTTACTGAAAGAGATAATTCTGAAGGAAACTTGTCATCAGGATAACCTGTTCAAGCCCTCCACACCTCAAACTTAAGAGATCTGCACACTTTTCCCACTCCAACAAAAACCCCACCCACCACCCCCCAACAAAACAAAAGAAAAAGGAGAGCTCAAAAAAAACCCCAACCCCAAACATGATTGGACAATCCTTGGAAGAAGCATTACATTTTGTTGGAGAGAGGTAAAAAAAAAAATTAAGAGGATGAAGGGGTGGAGTACAAAAAAAAAAAGAAAAATTAAGAGGCCTCTCTTTCCTTATTTGGCGACAAGCAAGTGCAAGAAAGTGTTCGTTGGGGTTTTGTTCAGTTGTCGGTCTTTTGCACATCTGCATTCTGGCCAAGACAAGGGGCTTTGAGGTTTTTCTGCAGCACATGAGCATCTGCGGGTTCTATCCTCTTGTAGTAGTTTTTCTTCGTCTCAATGATCTCAAAGCCAAACTTTCTGTAGAAGTCAATTGCGGACTCATTGCTGATCTGGACATGCCTGGGACAGAAAGGAGGACAGAGAAACAGGTATCAGAACTTTCTGCAGTACAGTGTTCTGCCTCTACACTCAGAACAGTCAAAGACAAGATAAGAAAAGGAGCTATCTAGATGGAGACAGGAACGATGGTGTAAGTTCAGGACTGGAAATTTTGGTCTTCCCAACTCAATCCTGAGCTAACACACAGCTCCTGGATGGCCTGTGTCAATCATGCCGAGAAGTGGCAAATGTTTCCCTTCAGTAAAGCTCTTTCAAGGAACACAAATAGTAGAGAGACTCTGAAGCATTACTAGCTCAGTGATTTCAAATTTTCTTAATCTGGAAGTTCAGATATTTTGTGGACATATATAACAAAGTTTCACTGTAGAGCCAATTTTAACTTCCTGTAGTGACACACTTCTTAGATGACCAAAACAGTTGCCTGAGTGATGATCCTTACATGCTGCAACACAAAACTGGCAATAGTGTTTGATACAATTTTAACTCCTTGTTCACTTCTAACTGCCCCTCTTCTCCTCACAAAAAGCTATGGCAGCACAAAGAAGCCCTATGGACTTAAAGTCCTTTCTCTTTTCATCTGTGTCCCCCAGAGTTTTACAGGTCTTGCTCGCATATTTCAAGAGTTTCAAGGCCTCCAAAACAAACAGCCATCAGTTCTTCATTTAAAAAAAAAAAAAAAAGAGAGAGAGAGAGATGTTTGTCTCAGCAAAAGGCATTCATTAAACACTCCCAAAATTCAGTGGACACTGTACAAGCTCATGAATCACTTTGTCATGACAGCATGCTGCATAACCATAGAACCAAAGCAACTCTGGAAGCAACAGCAGAATAAAACAAAAGACCTTAGTGTTAAGCCCAATATACACCAAATAGCTAAAAGAAAATTTCATAATACATAACGACAAATTTATCCATTGATATCAAATTGGGTGCTAAGCTGCATAGTAAGTTCAGATAGAAGATGCACAAGCAACAGACATAATAATAAAATCATTGGGCCACTAGAAGAACTTTGTTATGCCCAACTTCAGGGGCTATTTATTGTCATCCCAGAAACCTACTCTGGGGAGCAGAAAGAATGATTATGAAGGATTTGTTTTTTGCATTAAAAAGAGTACACAGTTCCTTCACTGTCCACACTGTGAAAGCAAAAAGGAAAGCCTGTGCCAACTAGCAGGCATCTGAGAGAGACTTCATTACCACCTCTTCTGAGGGAAGAGAGCGGGAATACAAGCCAAAAGCAGCTTTACTTGAACTCCTCTTTAAAACACCTGTTCCTCTTACAGAGATGGCACAAGGCTACAACAGTAGAGGTCTTGGAAGACTTCGCATCTCCTTGGCAGAGGTGGACTAAGCTTGACAAGAAAGTCACTCCATTTATAGCGTTATCAGTGTATGAAACACTCCTCGCTTAGCATCTCCAACAGTCCTGACGAGTTCAGGGTGCTGTTCTGTGGCAGCGTTAAGTCCATCCAAGCTGTACCTGCTGTGGGACTCTCCCTGCCAACACACCATGCTTGTACTGGTATAAGCAAGCAGCGATGGACAAGGCAGAAGCTGGCTCAGAGAAGCAATCTGGCCAAAAACCGCATCAGCTCACTTGGTATTCACACAGACACCAATGCACAGGAAGAAGCAGAAGTGTGCAGCCAGCAGCGAAGGGGAAGCAAAGCTTTGGCATCTGTGGATTTCAGGCTCTATTTCCATGGGGATCTATTAAGATGGCGGCACTCTGTTAAGCAGCCCTATCCTCTATCCCAGTGCTTTTTCTCATGTCTGCATCATGCGAAGTGCTTATGCAGACTTCAAAAAAAACAAATCAAACCAAAACCCCAGACACGCCCCTGCTCCCCCAAACCCACTGAAATGAAATCAACACCCAGAAACAAAACCGAAAACAGCTTCCCCAGCTGGGTCAGGTCATTGACCTAGTTTACTGTGTTGCTGCACAAACAGCTGACCTGGCACAATGCAAGAATGGGAATAAGCAGTTGGGCCTTGCTACTGAAGGAGAACCTAGAGTACTTGCAAGCACCTCTGATCTGATGTTCTAACCTACACAGTACTGTCATAAAAGGCAGATAGCAAATGCATGCAAGACTTGCAGTATTTTTCCATTCGGAGAATGGCACTGTACAGTAAAAAAATTCTTTCACAAAAATTTTTTTTAGTCATACAGTGTAATTCTGCTACAGAACATCATTCTGTTGCTAACTACTTTCAAATTCAGCAAATTTGCGGACGCCCTTCTAAAGCAAACAAGCTCTCAGCATCACACAAGCCCAAAACAGGACGCCTAGCTTTCTTGCTAGTATTTAGATGATGTTCTATGACCCCACTGAAACACATACTAAAAATACCCTTGAATCTCCCTCCCTTTACTCCCATATACGCCTCTATCATCTTTCCAAAAATGCATGAGTAACTCATTTACTTACAGATAGATGTTGTCAAAAGTGCCATCTTTTTCACAGATGTTTAAGACATGATTCAACATTTTAGTTCCTGCCGAAAGGTAAAGAGATACTTAAGAAAACTGGAAGTGCACAATCAAGTCTGTACTTAGCTATGGGCTTTCTTGAGGAGTGGCAGGTTAACTGTAGGTGGGCTAAAATGACAGCTTGTGAGAACTAGGAAAGGCACATAAAAGATGGTGTGTAACTATTTCACTATCTTTCTGACTGCTCACAAAATATAATTCATTGTTTCTTTGGAGGAAAAAAAAAAACCAACAGCCCAGAAGCATATGTATAAACTGGCTTATTTAAATACTAGCTTCAAGGTCTCAAACTCACCTCAAAATATGGTCAGAACAATATACAAAGCAGTGACAGCATTGGTTAAGTCTTTCTAATAAAAAGGCCTAGTAAAATAATTTAAAATAAAGGTATCTTTTCATTCCACTTTGTCAAAGCAAACAGGTTACTGTAAGGTCTTGATTAATCTGGCCTATGGGTTTGCGACATGGAGAAAAGAACTAATTGCAGTATAGACAAAAAGCAGGTACTACCCCTGAGTAGCAATAATCTGTCATGATAAAGACAAAATAAATAGAAAAAACCCTACAGTTAGAAGGGTGAAGAGATAAACCAATGAAGGAATGTTGTGTTCTACTTATACATGTCTTGCATACTGGCTGCATACCTCTGACAAATTATTTCACATCTCTGTGCACCAATTTTTACACCTGTAGAAACAGAGTATTTACATCACTGTATGATAATGTGAATAAAATTTAATAATCTGAAATCCTGAATTAGAAAGTTCTACAGAAAGTCCATTTCTGAAAGGCAGGGAAAAAAGAGCATGTCATAAATCATACTCTTTTCCCAAAGTCCCTTCCAAAAGAAATCAGTGGTCTGAAAGAGCACTATCTTGGTGAAAAATCTGAAAGATCATTTAGAAGGCTGCACACAATCTGGTTTCTTTGATGACTCAGATACAAAAGAAGAGCCTCCTTACCTATTCCTAGCCTTCGGTAGGGTGCCAGGCATCCAAGTGTCATGATGTACAGTCTCTTCTGGTTCTGGGAGTGATCCACCCTACAGCATACTGCTCCCACTGCAATATCATTGAAATAGGCTGCCAGGGAGGGAAACAAAGCCTTATCAGTCACAAGTCTCAAACTGTACATGCAGCTCCTTCAGTTATGCCCTATATCTTCCTTCCTTCCTTCCCTTTTGCTAATTCTCCCATCCAGATAAAATCATAGGTTGTGGCCAACATTTGGAGTGAAGTTACTAATGGTGCTCTGACACAGTGGTTGGCTTATTACAGTTCAAACCAACTAGCAATGGCGTCAGGAGGTAAGCTGGCAGCACACATCTCAAGTTTTCTGCTGTAACAATAAAAATACCTATTCCCAGTGAAATGGAATCTATTTAGAACACAAACCCTCTGAGGTTGTGACTGCTGCTTTTTTGATGTTCCCAGTTATTGTTCATTATATAAAACAACAAAATAGACAGATCTGCTATTCAAAACCATTATGGATAGCAGTGATGAGCACTTCTGCCACCATAGCCCACAATTACTGGCAAGAACATTTGTACCTAATTTGGCTAGTTCGCCAACCTCCAGTACATCCTTGTAGAACTTGTCATTGTAGCTGACAGGAAAAATGACCTGGTTTAGCCTCTTCAGCTGCTTAATGTTGTGTGGCGTCACATCTCCCAGCTCGATCCGGCTACTGGAACAAATCAAAACATGCTTAACATCTGACACCGCAAAATTTCTAAGGACACCAAAAATTAATTATTTTATTTATTCTTAGGGAACTGTCCCACCTAATAATCACCTCAATACATATTTGAACTGCAATGTTCAAACCATACAATTAAGTCTTCTGTTGATAGCTGATTTAACTCCCAAACCCACTTTCAGTTGGTACTATACAGTCAGAAGTTTCTCAGGCCACACTTAACACTGACGTATTATAGTATATGTGTGGTTTTGTTGGGTGGGAGACAGGAGAACACTAATCTCTGTAGAGTATTAGCTTTGACTTTATCCCACTAATTTCCTCACTGATCATCCAGATTGCAGGGGAAAAACACAACAAAACCAAGATGCGAAGGACAGGAGGCTAGAATAGAGACCAAGAAAATTAAGTCCTTATCCATGCTTCAAAGACAGCCTTAATTTTACCACATCAATATAAAGCTTATGCTTAGACAAAGACTAAGTCATTACTAGAAATCTGTCTCTCAAAAAGCAACAATACTGTGTGCAGCAAACTCCCATTAAGCCTGTTAATATGCAAGTGTGCCATTGTCAAGGTGATATATGCATCTATTATCATCATCACTGAAGTAATTCTTCCTGTTGACTGAGAGCAGAATCACAACCTTAAAATACCACTACTGCATTGAATTATACTGAGAAGAAACAGACCAATCTTCTCCCTTTTCTACGACTAACTTCCTGACAGAAACACTACATATACAGAAGCAAATGAAAAAAAAAAATTATTAGTTGTTCATACTCCCCACACCAATTTCTTGGGTGCAGGCAGACAGTTTTAACAAGGACTAAAAGAATAAAAAATAAAAACCAAAGATAACTGAAATCTTTTCCCAAATAGTCACCAGAATACATAGGCAGGGACAAAACCAACACATGTAAAGACAGAAATGCACACAATTATAGGTTCATCTCAGCCTTGTGTTACTGAATACATACAGGCAACTAGATTGTTTTCTGCTCACACATTGGTAAAAACACTGTTTGCCTTTTTTTAAAAAGTCAAATTCTGTTTTGAAAAAGGCAGTTTTCAAAGATCCTTTGAGGCCAGGCTTCAAAGTTCATTCTAGTAGCGTGCAGTAACTGCTTTCCATCTCCAATGCCTCTTGTGCCTAGGCAGCTTGTTTTTTCAGATAGGTTGATGCCTAGGACACAGCAGCACAGATTAATTTAAATAATACAGTGAAACAAAGAAGATACAATAACTAACAACTTTTTTCTCCAAGAACTGTACCAAGAAACACAGAGTATAATCTGCCTCTGCTTTATTAACTGACCTTTATTATACATCAAAAACCCTTAAATGATTGGTACTCCAGGTATCATATTGGTTTTAGTTGTCACTACCAATGATGGGTGCCAAGTACAAGATACTTTCTAGGCATTGTACTGCAGCCCGCAAAACTATCAGAAAAAGCTACAGGAATGGAGCCTTTAACATTTACTTCAAGAAGCATGACTTGCCCTCACACCCACTTTCTCATTTTCTTTTACAGTAAAGAACAAAGTCTTCAGTTCTGCAAAGCTACTTCAGCCTTACATATCACCATTGCCCCTCTCTGGTATGACAGAGATCAGACACATCTCCATAGTGAGCCCTACAGAAGCTAAACAATTTGTAAGTAGGGCCTACCTTTTAGAGAACCATCTCGCATTAACTAATGGATTGTTGATGATTTTATAATTCTCTATCAGATTAATATGTTCCAGTTGATTATTCTAACTACTTAGAATTAATGGATGGCATTTGCATGTTGAACTTTGCTGACTCTCAAGTCTAACATTTCATCATGCATGTGCCAAAGAGATTAAAAAGCCCTTTGGTGTCAAGCATCCCATGTCAGTATGGACGCTTGCAAATTGTTCCAGGCAGCAATTCATCTTCCACCTCGCCCCCTCACTGCAAGAGCAATTTCTAAGCCATGAATCCTTGTAGTTTGCCCCTGAGCTCTGCCCAATTGTACAGCAATCTCTTGACATACACCTCACTAGAACGGGACAGTATGTTCTCCAGCCATGATCTCAAGAATGACAGAAGCAGCAAGAGTCTCTCTTTTTGCACCTCATCCATGTCAAGATACCCAGGCATACTACAAACAGCAATGGGATATATTTCTTAAGGTTCTAGCTACATTGCGCTGAAATAGTCTGCAGTATCTCTTCCATGACTCCTACCACCACCAACCCTTTGTTTCACAGTCTTTATCTTCTGGATTATTTTTGCTCTCAATATTAAGATTCCTTCTTCATGCATCACCACTTGTGCAAGCCCCTTTGATAAATATATTCCAACATAAATTAAGTACTGAGCTAGTAAGGATGGTCTCCTCACAGCATAGAAGTACTCCCATTGTAAACAAGCATGCTATCAAATGACAGTAGTTATTAGATGGTGGGGTAACCGTAATACTTGTTTTATGCCCAGCTTAGCACTGGCATTCAGCCTAGCATGACAGAGCTTCTTCAGAAACACACAAGGCAAGTTGTACCCTTTTGCTGTACCAGCCAGCAGTGCTGCTACCTTTTCTCACAAAGGGTAAGAATAGAACTCTGGCATGTGGGTTCCTGGGTGTGCTTGTGTCTGAGAGAGTTTTGCTGGAGTAGAGCACCTCAGTAATCTCATACTAGTAAAGTGAAGACCCAGCAGCCTCTTTTGCGGTGGTCTGCATCAGAGTGGAAACCAAAGGGAGCAGGTCTCAACTGTCCAGTTAGATCAGATTAACTGCAGAGGAGGTCAGTAAGGGAAGAAAAAAACCTGACGTTCACACTCAGTGCCTTGAAAGCCGAGATCTCTTGTCCAAAAGATTTAACAATGTGTTAACCTTGATGATACTTTTTTGTAACAGTAGAGCCAATCTTTGGTAGAACAGTAACACTAGCATGAACTCATGATGAACTGAGAGCAAAGTTGTTAGGAGTAAGTCCCTCTTTAAACTTGAGCAAAAATCTCTGACAGACTATTATCAGGTAGCATGTTTTCTAATATTACTTTAAAATTAATTAGTTACTAATGAAGCAAGAAATCAGGCATTAGAAGACAGTCACTATGGAATATTTCTGATGACAGTGCAACAGGACAAAGATATAATGTCAGCAGCAGCCAGGACAACATGGCTGAGAAAAGGACCGTGGCCAGAAGATGGGCCTTCACCAAGAAGGTATCAGACAGGGAATAAATAAAAAAAGTGCAGAAGCAGAGTCTAAGTCTGCTTATAGCTGCTAAGCCAAGACATCACCTTGGAGGCTGGCATCAGGCCAAAGAAATAAGTTCCAGTAGTAGGTGGCTAAAGGGGGCTTGTTGACAGATTTCTTCAAGCCCTTGGGCTCCCCCCCCATCTCTCACCACTTGCCATATTTATTGCTGCCTCCTGCCATCTCCTTCTGCCTGCCTCCTGTGCTCTGTCACTAGCTGTTCCTCATTGCTTAAGAGTTGCACCAGGGCTAGTAATTTACCCTGGAAGGGTAATAAAAAAAACGTTTGAGAAACATTGCAGGAGGCATAAATCAATATGCTAAATATGTCTGTTTAAATAGTATGTATTCAAACCATAAATTACTTTAATGTATACCACTAGCTGATTAAATCAGCACCACATCTATTACACACAAAAACATTTAATAATAAGTAAACTAAATGAGGACATGGAAAGGAAGACCCATATCAGGAGAGTTCATCACTGCCTGAGGACAGCACAGTAAAAGTGCCACTAGGGCCTCGAGTAAAAACACGGGAAAGCTGGAAGACTTGCTGTCCCTGAGCCACTCATTTCCATCTTCTCACTGGCACAAACATTTGTGCAACAATGTGGTGAACCAACCCCAATTAAAACTAACCTAACCGAAAAAAGAAAAGTTTAGTTTTAACCCACATCAGTCCCCTGACTGGGTTCACCACACAAGTCTTCTGCCAGCATAAAGAGAAAAAAATTGCCAGAGGCAGAACCTGTCAGTTCTTGAGCAGAAGTGCCAGCCTACCCCAGTTTAAACTGGAAGCACAGGGGTCATTCAGCATGATTTTCTGCTACAGCTTATCATTTAGTGAACAACATGCACTTTGAACCTAAGGACTTAAAGCCACCCCAGCCTCAAAAGATCCAAGACAAAGCACCCATAACAAAGGACACAAAATGGTCACTCCTTTCTTTTCATTGGAGTAATGGAAATAGCTTTGGGGTTCTTTTTGTTTGGTTTTGTTTGTTTATTTAATAGCTATTCACAAGTAGACCTGCTTCTTCAAGTTGCCTCTCAGCCAAATCAGTAGCATAAGCTTACTGTATCAGCTAAGGTCCGATTAGGCCAGTCCTGTGCATTCAGTATAGACTGTACCAGAAATACCTATCCCTCTGCTGTTGCAAAGAAAAAAAATTAAATCATGAGCTCAAATTAGCATATGAGAGAACAAAGAATGTGTAAAGAGCCTGAAGTGCCCAGAAGGGACATGCCCTTCCTTAACAGATTGTTTTTTTCTATTACTCCGATAATACTCCTAAGAAGTTACACACTTATTACTGGCATCCTACATCTCAAATAGCACTCCACAGAGCACACCTCTGTGGAGTCAACTGTACTCATCTTAGGTGTCAAAGCTTCTGGGCCAAGTCAGCTACCCCATCCCAAGCAACTCTCTTTAATATGGAAGAATGAGGGACTCTTGGCTCATCATGTCAGGCCTCTTATTACTACAATCCTCTACAAATCCATACCCTTTTCCAGATGGAATACCAGCCCTCTGAAGCGACAAACATCTTCCATTGCAAGGCTGTTCCCAAGCTACCATTACTCTCATAGTGAGGATTTCTTCCGATTTCCATTCTAAATGTACTCAAGTTCCACTGATATGCTGTCTCTCATTGCTCATTAGCTTCAGTAGTTGATGGGTACCAATACAGCCTACCCCACATGCCTTTTCAGAGAGCTACCATGACCCCTTTATACTTTTTTCTTCTTGTAACTAAAACCAAGCTCCTGGCCTTCAAGACTGGCTCTTAATTCCTAATATTGTCATATCAGCTCTTCTTTCCACTCCTGCAGATTAAAGTTAATTTTCCTTAAACATGGCTAACCAAAACTGCTTACAGCACCCCAAATACTTACTATTGCCTTGTACAATGGCAGTAAGTTTTTCTTGTTTCTACTGGAAGCATTTTCCTGACATATCCTAGGACTATGCATTTCTTAAAACGGCAGCATACTGTGACTCGGTTATTGAGGAAAAAACACACTGAGACTTCACTAGTGAAGGGAACCAGTTTCTGGTGCGTAAGGCTGCTGTTCGCTAGAAGTGCACAGCGACACTGCCCAGCTATGTAAGAGCGGAAGTGAAGAGTGATCCACAAAATCCCAGTGGAAGTGTGACTTTAGTGAGGTGACATGCAGCAGTCACTGAAACTGGATGCATGCCCAGAACATCAGCATTCACGCTTCTGCTCTTGCACGCCAGTGCCCTAAGATCCTTCAAGCACTTGCTAGAAAAAAACCCCTTGTACTTCTTGTAGGACCAAATACAATCCAATTAGTCCTACTGCAGCTGCATTCCTCTATCTGCAGCCTACTACTGGGCTGTGATTTCAACACTACTTTTCCTAGAACGTCTTAAATTCAGACTGGAAGTAACAGAGGCTAAATGAGACATTAGCATTTACTTATGCTAAGGCTGCCTTTTGCTTCTCGATGTATCCTGAAGGAGAACTGCTAGACAGAATGATAGCTCAAGACGAAGCCAATTTCCAGAGCTACAGTTCAAGAGGAAACACAAATGCAGTCCCGGGGAATAGCAAGTGTTGAATGCTAGTTTAGAACCAACATCAGGGAGAAAAAAGGGGAATTCCGAGTTTCTTAATGCTGTAAGAATCTCAGTCTCATTCAACTTTAAATAGTGTAAGTCTCTCCCCAGAGGGATGTGCCTGACTGAAACAGATCTGAGTGTAACTGATAGCTGGTCTCAGGCTTATTGAAGGCATCTGGCACGCTAAATTTAGCAGAGCTGTATCTGCAACTTGCAAAACTTACTGAGGTATCATCAAGCAGTCAGGAGAGGGAGCACAGGGGAGAAAAGGGCCCTAACAAATTAGAGGACTTCAGAGAAGGTTTGTCACCCACTAAGCGGCCAGCTAGCTTTATTGCTTCTATTTTGGCTTCAAAGTCAAAGCAGGAGTCTAGACAGGATAATCCACTCATAAAATAAAACCAAACCAGGACTATGAAAGCTATAGACCTGAAGGGTGTGGCTTTGCTTAGATTCAACTCCAAAGCCAAAAGAGCCTCTCTAATGTTTTGGTTGGTTGTTTTTTTTTTGGGGGGTGGGGGGGTGGGGAGAGTGGTTTTTTTGTTTTGTGGGGTTTTTTTGTTTTGTTTTAAAACAGATGATCTGTCTTGCTACACGCACAAGTTAGTCTAGTTCTTGTGGGCAGACCAGCACTCACTTAGTATGTTTTCAATTATCTAGATGATCTGTGGGCTGTAAATCTACTCTGCTTCACTTGTCAGAAAACCAGAAGGATAAGTAGAAGCCTAGCATGCAAAAAGTCTTACCAATTTGCTTTTGAGCCTCTCCGATCTTCTTTAGCCCCACTTACTACTGAAACATGTATTTGCATGACACCTGATACCCTGCTGGAAGTTACCCCCAGCTGTATGCTGAATTGTAGAAGGGCAGAGTGATATACAGAAGAAAGCTAAGCAATTTTAGAACGAGAATTAACAGAAGACTTCACTCAAGACTTGTGATTCAAATGGATCACACTGGGATCCATTTGATCTGATTTCCAGATTCAAGTGGATCTCAGTGTGAACAGGTTTCACTGGCATGCGTCATAATTCCTCATGACGTTTCAGACCCTCCTTGCCTCTCTCCTTCATGATGAAAAAATACACAGCGCATTACAGTCAAGGTTTATTCATTATATTCCGATAATTCACTCTGCTTTAACCTAGAAAACCTGATCATTGAACAAGAGTGGCTGGTCTTCACGTGCAAGAAGTTATACTCTAATAACCTCACAGTTTTCCCAGCTGAATCCTGTTCTTCAAGAGTTGTACTAGACCTCAAATCTAGACTCAACTCTGATCTCAAAAAACCCAACAAAAAAAGACAACCCTAAACTATAGTAGCAGTACAAACATGAAATATCTCAGCTGTCTTATTATGCAAGCGCAAGGGGGAGACAGTGAGGTCATTTCAGCAAGTGTCAAATAAAAATAAGCTTTCCCAAGAAAATGAGAAGCTATCTTGTTCTGCAGCTGGATACAAAAAGCAAGAATCTCCATGCCCAGCTGACTGGATTTTCAAACTCCAAAATACCAGAAATAAATAGCAGCCATACATACATCACTTAATAGCCTGAAACACTGCTTCAGAGCACCTCACAAGATAAAGGCTTAGCTATTATATCTGCTTATCCAAGGTGCATCAAAGTCAGGTGAAAGACAAAATGCCTGCAATCATACAGCAGATAAAAGAGCTGACAGAAATCCTAATTCTCTGTTGCTGGTCTAACCACTTCTCCCTGTTAGTCAAGTAATCTCACAAGAACATTCAGATTTTGAACCAGGATTGCAAAGCAGAAGTACTTTGCCTGTTTGAAAAAAAACTTAGCTCAAAATTAGTTCTATGTCTCCATTACTGACACCCTGAGACATCTTACAAGTTTCCGCCCCTTTCCATACCCTCAGTGACCCCAGATGCAACAATTAGAACCCTTGCTTGCCTTCCAGGAGATCATGAACCTTTGCTAATTAACACTCATGAAGTACCTGATGATCCTCAGGTAAGAACAGATGCTTACCTTCAAATTCAAATTAGAAGTGATGTTGGGTTCACAAAGTGCCTTATTTATATAAATCTATATAGCTCAGTATAAGGTAACAAACTGTAGAATTGACACATCAGGAGAAAGGCATTTATCTGCTTCACACAAACTATTTCTATAAGTCATTGAAACACCTTTCTTTACAAATGCCTGGGTCCATTAGATTAGCAAACCAAAAATGGCAGGTCATTATGGGTCTCCTGCCTACACTTTGGATTTCAGTCCCAAGGTTGGTGGCTTTTTGAGGTGTTCAAGTCATACATTATATAAAGAACATAGTGTGAAAAATTAACAGAACCTGCTATCAGTTTTATGCTCCTGCCTTCAAATAGTTCTAAGACAACAGTCACTGCAAGCACCTAACTTATCAAGCACAAAAAGCTATTTTTCCCCCCTTTCCATTTCCCACTTTTGAGTAAGAATGAATTGTTCTCAAATGAAAATTTGTGCCAAAGAGCTACTTATTAAAAAACAAACAAAACTCCTTTAATTGCAATTTTCAATCTAATTTGTTATCTTTACTGACAAGACGTTCCAAGTGCCACGTACAGAAAACTTTCACAAGCCTTAAACTGCTGCCCTGGGTCTCATCCTGTATTCTCAAGAGAAGATAAATACAATGGTCAGATGGTGGAAGTGGGAAAATTTTCAGGGATCAAGATTCTAGTCTGCTAAGGGCCAAAAATCACAAGGAGCCTGGAATAGAATGAGGAGAGGGAAGAGGAAGGCCAAGTGAGCTCAGGAAGCACTTAATGCATCAAGATCTTACCATGCAGCATGGTATTTTCAATCAATTTTAAAAAAATTACTCTGCCCCCAGGAAAATTCAAACCTCTTAATCTTAGTCACCTAGTGGCAGTGTTGTGGAAATGGTTTCAGCTCTATTTTCTATAAAGCCTCATTTCATTTCCTTCCCATAATGAATTAATTCAATTTGCTTTGACACAAGTACACAGTTACCCCATTTCAATGCTGTGCTTCTCCGCTCTGAGGTCTTCAAGTCCAAGAGTCTCCAAATAACCAGCCATTCTTCTATGCATAGACTGCTTCTCTCTTCCTTGCTGCTTCCTCACCTCAAATCTCCCTCCTGACAAACTTTTGCTCCTTTAAAACTCCCACATAGGTCACTTCTTCCCTCCCCCTCTTTCAGCAGGGAGCAGAAAGTAATCCTGACATTGCCTGCGTCATGTAGAGCAGAAGCAATGCAAGGAGGTACTGCACTTCTTTCTTATCAATTCCCAAACAAATATAAAGATCCAACTTCTCCTGTCCTTTCCTCCTCCTCTGGGTAAAAATATCTAGCGCCTTCTCAAATTATTGGTCTGAACACTTCCAATGCTTGCCAAATGGGCAGGCTCTTCAAGTTCTGAATAATTTCCACTTGGATAAAAGTATTTTTCTGGCTCAACCAGCACCCATTATTCCCCATTTTAGAAGAGATTTAATGTGGCAAAGGAGGATGCATCATTTCTTTTGTCCTCAGGAGATGGCAGCAGAGTCTGTGGTATTTGGTGATTAACTAAATAGATACTACATTTTTCACAGAAGTCCCAACCTAGCAAGCCAATCTATATAGTAACAAGCCACATATACATGGCAAAAGAACTGAATGATCAAACACCATTCAAAGGTCAAGACTGGGTTCTAAAGTGCTTCAATAACATGGCTACAATCCCTCTGCTACCCTCCTACCCTTCCAATTCTTCCTACTTTATGGAATGTCTTAATCTGGTTATGGAATTAAACTTGAAGTGGTAAGAGTTATAAATTAGGTTAAAGTACCTATAATAAATGGCACTGAGTTTTTATAAACTTAATTTAGAAGATACTAAGCTATTTGTAAGCATGCATATAGGCAAGGTCTACATTTACCATCCATTAAATTAAATGCAGAAAGTGTAACTCACACTTTGTGACATTTCTAGGTTCAGAAAATTCCTAAAACCAAACAATTATTTCCAAGCTCAATTACCTTTTTTGTCCTGCCTCCAGTGCATAGGACAATTCAGCAGTTTTCTCATAAACTTGTAACTTCTGCCCATATAGTTAAGCTTAGCACTGTACCTTGCAAATGGAAACTAATCATCAGTTTTACATGAGCTCTGTAGTACTAACTCAGAAGAGTAGAGAAAAACACCTCCCTGTTCTCATGAGAAACACACACAGCTTCAAGACCTTGAAGAGTTTACTTTGTGAATCCAGGCAAAACAAGCAGAGATAACAGAGCTTACCCATAACTACCGACCATGCTTTAAATGCACTATTGTTATTTTTCTGTTATGCTCCGTATTCCCCAGCTGTGATGGCTCTTCTACAAAGGCAGCTAAATAGCACTAGCCTGCAAAGCCTCTCAGTTATGAAGTTCTCTGTGGCAGCAGCTACCTTGTGTGTAGCATCTAGTCCGAAGGGTTTTTCCGCAGCAAGTCAGGATCCTTGGAAACTACAAAGCATTAAGACTTAACTGCAACACCTACAAGCTTAGAGGCGGTCTCCTAGAAGTTTCTTACAGAAAAGCTGTGCACGTTACTTTCTAAGACAGCGGTGTAACACAGAGCACACTGCTCCCTGTTTTGATCAGTTTTTCATCACGTGGCTGAACGTATGCTGCCACATGACAATCCCACGGGGGTTTCCCATCAAAACCAGAGAGGGGTTTAGTCCATGTGACAAAATAACACAGATGCACTGGAACAGGGCCCTGCTTATAACATGCACTATGTGCTCTAGATATGAGCTGACACTCCCAGTCACAAAGCAGGTACAAGCATATGATGGAGCACAAATGTCCTGCATTACACCCCTTGTGTAATGTGTTTTTTAGGTAAGGGCAGCAGGAAAAGGCTGGATGAATTATTCTCACAGGCTTCATCTGAACTGGGTCAGAAAAGCACCCTTACTGTAAGACATCAAGAGGCCACAGACAGCAACCAGCAAGTGCTAAAGAATCAATGCAAGATTTTCTGTTTTCTTTCCTTAGAAGCAGTAGCATAACAACTGTAATGAAAATACAAAAACACTGAGCAACAAGTGAATCAACACTGCAAAAGCAGTAAAGTGCAGGGAGTATTATTTACATCTGCTCTACAAAAACAGGCAAATTACTACAGACAGCCCTACCCGAGTCCTTCCCACTGATATTTTTCCTAGTGCAAATCCAGTTCTAAAATAGATTTTCAAATTCCAGAACTAACAGCAACATTTAGGAATACAATAAATGAAAAAGAAGAAATTGATCTCTAGAGAATCATTAAGTTCACTAACAGAATAGTCAATTACCTCAGTTTTTCAACTCATATTTAAGAAAAAAGGGAAACATAACGAGTCTCTGAACTATTTAAATCATTCAAAAGACAAGGAAAAACATAAAGCCAGGTATCACAAAAGCAGGTGGGAGGTAATAACAATTACCAGTTCAGAAGCTGTGTTTAACTCATCAAATAAGAGAAAACACACAAGATTTTAAGCAGCTGAGAAAGCAAAATCTTTCACTCTCTCTGAAACCCGAGGTCCTCTGTAAAAGAAGTCACCTAATCTCAAACACCCTGATGACACAGACCCTACAACCCCCTATGCATTACTAACACAGTGCTATGTGCTATTTTGAATTGAGAGCTAAGAAAGAGGGCTGCAAGCAATGCACATTGACTACACAATCTCTTTCAGATCTGAAATCTCAAAGTGTTAGTGAACTTGCTAGTTTCTTTTTAAATTCTTTCTCTGCCAAAGTAGACTGTTCATAATTATAGCCGATGTTATGGGTCTTAGCGCTCCCAAAATTATCTCTGCACTTTGTGGTGTGGGTTACTATGCAATGCATATGCTCCCAGAAAAAGTTCTCAGATGGAGTCAGTTTGTTCAAAAGAACTGATCCACAATTTTGGACTCAGTACTGAAGACAGATCAGATCCCTTCAAACACCACATTAGTTTCTGTGTGTTGGGAGTTGAAACTTTAGATCTATTTTTGGACCTATCTTCTGACAGCACTCATTTTTTAGGGGTCCTCTCCGATCTTTGTAGCTTGACAAACAATTTGGTTTTGTTCCAGAGTACCCCTATACAGTTTAATATATTCCTTCTGAAATCTTCATCTAGTCCTTTGATTCGCTGACTGTATTTAAATTGGGCTATTTTTCAATTTGAGTTCTACTGGCGTATTTGCCTCAAACTGAGTTTTTAAAGAACACCTGGATTCAATATGAAGATTTTATTCTGCACAAGAACTTGCTGCGTGGTGCCAGCAGTGTTTTGACAAGACAGGAATATGCTGCTCTTCAAAGAGATGAAGGAGTACTAGAAAAGCAGAAATACGCAAGCACAAGAACCCAAAGGGATCAGTTCTGAAGTCAAATCAGTGATAAAGCTGCCTGTAAATGAAAGTAAAGTAACAGATAGAAAGTTTGGTGCTCTGGAAGCAGAAGAGGGGTGTGTTTTTTTTTTTTTAATAAAAAGCTATGGAGAAAAGTTACAAAAAGTAAAAAGCTCCCTGAAACGAGAACTCCTGAGCAGTACAAGCAAAGGCAGGGCTCAGCCCCTCAGGGAGCACCACAGTAGGGCAGACAGCCCTGGCTGCGACCTGCCAGGAGACCTCCATGGCTCCAGCCTGGCAAGCCTGGGCTGCTTTCCACCTCACACATCCAGGGCCCAGTAACTCTGTCCCTTAACTCGTGACTGACATGTGGCCAAAGAGGGGCTAGGCTGAAGAAAACAGCAGAATGGTTAATGAAGAATAAAAGGAAACCCAGTTTCCTCGGGAGCACTGCTGAACAAACGATCATGTCAGCTGCCACTTTGTCTTGCCTGATCTTGTTGTTGCGCTTCTCACAAACTCCGTCATCCTCACTGTAAGGTGACTAAGAGGCAGGGTTCCCTGTTTCATGTAGGGTGGTACAGGTGAATAAAGGATTGCCTGATATCCCAAACACACTTATTTAATATCAGCTGAGAGTTTATTTGCAGTCATCGCTGAACCTCTTTCTATAGATACCTGCCAGACCCTCATGATGTTTAAGGCTGCTTACACACTGTAAGAAATAGCTATGTATCCATTATCAAGCAGTCTTGTTGTGTGACCTCACCCCAACTGCTAATAAGCTAAACCCCTTACCATTTCTTAGTAAAAGCTTAAGTGCATCAGCTTCCATTCACCCCGCCTTAAGCTGCCAAACTGGAATAATAATACCCAGCATTGCATAACACCAGTCTCAAGAGGACGGGTTTAACACTCCTTTGAGAAACAGCTGTGGAAAACTTCCTTTGTGCATATGAAGAAACTGAGGCATGGAGTGGAAGGATCACATTTTGTGGAGCACAGGTGACGCTGAAATTAATAAACATTACGTGATTTGAACAATATTGAAAAACCTGTCCCAAAGTGACCCCTGCAAGGTCAGGCAGGTCATCTGACACCAGAGTGGAACTGTGACTCTGAAGGCCTCCAAGTCTCTTGTTCAAACACCGCACCTCCCTGCCTC